>NC_086322.1:13499775-13674775 GCF_036172605.1 Pelobates fuscus | reverse complement strand
ACCTGCCATTGCAGGCTTGCATGTGTTATTCAGTTGATCTATACCTGGCGTTGCAGGCTTGCTTGAATTCTTTGCTTGATGTCTGCCATATGGTATTGCGTTGATCTATACCTCAAATGCAGGGTTAGGATGTGTTTTTCAGTGGATTTGTTATTCTCTGTATGGTTAATCTATAATTTATATGCTTTATGCTTTTTACCTTGCAATGCTTATTTTGGATAGTCAAGCCTTACTTGGTTGAAGTATATAATGCTTTTGTACATTGACTTAAAAAGTGCCTGATGGTTTCATAAAACATTTTTAATACCAGGCTTTAGCCCTGGCAAGCTTTTATTTCTGAATATATATCAGAATTTATTATTTGGCTTAATTGGGACATGTTTCAGTCTTTATCATTTTCAAATGACACAGCGGACAATTTAAATCAATTTGATTAGAATCACCATTCTAATCCATCCACTCCCATAGTTTGGGATTCTGGATCGTTTTGCCCATGGTTCGGGTGTAATAATGTGTTTTGCAGCGGAATCAAATATAGCAAATATATCTTGTTTTTTTAGTGATTGCCATGGATAAGAAGGGTGAAAGTAAAAGAAAACAGAAAGGTGGAGCAGAAAAAGAACGTGAAAAAAAAAACTGTTAGAAAAAGATGCACACCAGTATCAAAAAGTCAGTAGCTTGTTTAAGATAGTGGCAACAAAGCATGACTTACCACCCGTATCTCCACATGAAGACATTGGCGCTAGCTGTAGCACAGCAATGCATAGCGCTATGCAAAGCACTGTACATTTGGATATAGATTCCGATGCAGGTGCAGATATTCACCACAGTATTGGAGTTCCTGATGAGGGAGAAACTGATGAACATGAAGAATCCTTAGCAAAAGAAGATATTCCAGAAGTAGTTGGCCTTAAGGAGGGCATGTCTGACACAGTTGATGATAAAATATGGTTTATCAGACCAAAATCAGAAAATTTAAATTCCTTCCTATTGTTTCATCCATGTCAACCAGTTGTCCTTTCTTTTAATTCAACAAAGTTATATCAGAGGAGGGATGGAAAGAAGCGTCACTGGTTGACTTATTCACATGGACATGGTGCCTTTTTCTGCATGGTGTGTCTAGCTTTCAGCAAAAAGACAGACGACAGTGCTTTTATTGATGGTTGCTTTGATGAAAAGCACATGTACCAGAGAATTGAAGAGCACGAAAGAAGCAACTTCCACAATAATAGCTCTGAATACTTTTTGATGAGGTCAAAGAATATGGACATATCTAGTCATTTCTTTGAGAAACAAACAACAGCCAGAAAAGAGGAAGTGAAGAGAAAACGTGCCATCCTAGAGAGGATAATTGAAACCATAAAGCTGATTGGAAAAAGAGGCCTAAGCTATCGGGCAACAGCTAAAGCAGCATATACGTTGGATAATGAAAAGTTGGACCATGGAAACTTCCTGGAGATTTTGCTACTCTTAAGCAAGTTTGATCCCTTGCTGAAAAATCACCTTGATACAGTTATTAAAAAAAGTAAAAAGCAACATCAAAGTGCAACAAGTAGCAAAGGGCGTGGTGGCTTTGTTACATTGATTTCAAAAACTACAGTCAACAATATCATCTGTGTAATTTCAGCACTTTTAAAAAAAGGTATTGCCCAAGAGATCAGAGATGCTGGCATGTTCTCAATACAGCTCGATACAACACAGGATATAAACGTTTCAGACCAGTGTTCAATAATAATTCGGTATGTCACAGATGTGGTCCATGAACGTCTGGTTGCTGTGGTAAATTGCACATCCACGAAAGGGAAGGCTTTGTGTGAACTGGTTTCCAATGTATTGGAATCCATGGAAATTGATGTTATGAACTGTGTTGGGAACTCAACAGATGGAGCTTCTAATATGCAGGGTCAGTACAACGGATTCAGCACATGGCTGAGTAATAAAGCACCTGGTCAGATTCATGTGTGGTGCTATGCACATGTACTAAATTTGGTGATGATGGATGTCACAAAGATATCTGTTCAGGCAATAATGTTGTTCGGCTTGTTAAACTCCTGTGCTGTATTTATCCGTGAATCCTACCTTCGGATGAATGTATGGCGTGAAAAGTCTCAGGAAGAAAGATTTTGATCTCTTTCTGTGATTGGAGAAACAAGATGGTGGTCCAAAGATGCAGCACTTACAAAGGTGTTTGGTTCGTTTAATGATCCAAGTCAAGCATTGTATGTAGATTTGATCCAGACCATGGCAGAAATATCACGTTCTCATCATTTTAATGCTGACATCAGATACAAGGCTGGAACTTACTTAGAATCCCTCAAAAAATTCCACACACTTCTAACGGCACAGCTGTACTTATTTGTTTTCAAGAATACCACTCCACTATCCTTGTACCTGCAAACACAAGGTATGGATGTATTGCAGGCATACCGAATGGTGACAGAAACGGTAAACAACTTGCAAGCACATGATCGTGATTCCCAAATGATTATAGATGCTGCAAAGAAGTTTGCAGTCTGGGCAAACAGCAAGTTGGATACAACCGACTGCAAAGTTTTGATTAAGGAAGACTTTCCATTACCTCGAAGAATACCACGTAAGAAAAGAATGGCTGGTGAGCTTGCAGTAGACGAACCAATTCTGTTAGCAAGTGATCAGTTCCGGGTGGAGGTGTACAATGTGACCTTGGACAAGATCATTAATAGTCTGCATAGCCGATTTACAACACATGGTCAGTTATTTGCAGATTTGGCATGTTTAGATCCCCAAAATTTTGAAGATATTTTACTAGACCTTCCCAGCAGTGCATTAGAACGACTGAGTAGCCTTGTAATTAAATTTGACTCCAATGCAACAAAAGATAAACTACAAAGTGAGCTACTTGATTTTGCATCAAAGTGGCAAAGATTGAAAATGTCACTTGATGAAGAATATACTGATGTTAACAATGAAGGTCAAGATGAAGACACCATCCATTCTCATCTTATCTCTGAAACTGAGGAACAGCCATACTCCAATGTTGGTGATAAAAGTGGAAAGTGCAAAACTTGTAAGAGCTGTATAGCCTGCTGCTACAATGTATTATTGCGTTACAACTTATACAGTCCAACGTATAGTTCACTTTTTAATGCATACAAATTGACACTAACACTTTCCTCTTCGCAAGTAGCATGTGAGAGGTCTTTTTCAAAACTTAAATACATCTTGAACAGACTGAGAAATTCCCTCTCTCAAACACATTTGGAGGCCTTTATGCTAATGTCTGTGGAGAAAGAGGCCTTGATTGGACTAAGCAATGAAACCATCATTGATGTTTTGGCTTCGAAAAGCAACTTGCTTCAAGGAATGTTGCTTACATAACTTACAAGCATGTCAGTAAATTACAATGTTGGTCAATATTTCTTTCTAAATGTTGACAGGATTAGTTTTGTTTTTTTGCTGTTTTTTTTAAGTTATAATTACTTTTAAAAGTTGTTACATATTTTATCATCTAAAACTTTAGAAACCAGTTTACACATTGCAACCTCCTAAAGCAGGTCTGTCCAACATGCACCCTCCCCAGATGTTACTGAACTACAACTCCCATAATTCCGTGGCCATCTGTTTCATTAAAAGAATCATGGTAGTTGTAGTTAGCAACATCTGGGGAGGAGGGGGGGGGGGGGGGGGAAAGGCACAGGTTAGACAGGTCTGTCCTAAAGGGTAATGAGCCCTGTATTTATCTACTGTTAAACTAATTTACTTATTTTACAGCACTTTTTTGAGTAATGTTTGTACATTACATTTTGAAAACTGTTGGGTTTCTTGCCATGGTACTGGTACAATTTTCCTGTTCTAAAATTGGACTAGAAAGCTAGTCAGCAATATGTTTCAAGGTATTTAAACTTTATTGAATTCCAAAGGTTTTCACACATTTTGTACTGTTACAGAATTACCGGCAAGTTTATTATAACTGTTAAAATATTTAATTACTGTCTAGTATAACATTTGCACTTTTTGTTACCTCTAAAAATGTATTTGCATTTACTACTCTTTTGTGTGTTTGAGTAATTTTATATATGTTAAGTTAATAAATTTTGGAAACCATTTGTGTTTTCTTTTTTTTTTTTTTTGTCAATCTGTATTTTATTGAGGCATGGTAGTTAGGATACAGAATAGAGAAAGGGAAATGTGCATTTATCGTTATATCGATATCGTTATATATCGTCTATCGTTAATATTCTGAAAAAGTACGTTAAGGAGTCTGGTAAAGACTGGGACATTAAATTGCCCCTAGTTTTAATGGCGATTAGAGCTACACCTATCACTGCTACCAAATTGTCACCTTTTGAATTGATGACAGGAAGAAAGATGGTTTTACCACAGCATTTACTATATCGTACTTCGGATCATAATTTGATCAATGCTGCCACTACGCATCAGTATATCGAAGATTTGCGCAGGCATTTACAGCATGCGTTTGCTTTTGCCCAAAAGAATCTTGAAAAAGCAGCAACAGGGGTTAAGACCTATTACGATTTAAAAACCACGAAAAAGGAATATGAGATAACAGATCAAGTCTATCTGTATAATTTTGCGCGAAATCAAGTCAAGGAAAATAAATTTTTACCTTCTTGGAAAGCGCCATATGTCATCATTGACAAAATTTCCCCAGTAGCGTACAAAATAAAAATTCCTAAGGATGGTAATTTTATTGAAAAGTGGGTTCACATTAACCAGTTGCGTGCTTGTCATCCTAAATCTCAATTAAGGATTATAGGTGTGGATTCAGATGCAGAAGGGTGAACGACTAACCTGGATGAATGCTTGATTCACGTGGTATCGTATGATGTGAAATGTTGTGATGTGCCATGATCTCATATACGTTCATGTCATTAATCATTTCCTTGCCATCCAATAACTACATTTTCTAAGCAGGTTACTAGCTAGTTTTACTGCTATAGGCATCAGTAATAAATGTAGTGAGGGATGAAGTTATAAAAATAGAATTAGAGAGAATACATATGTTGATGAATCATAATAATGTGTTGTCCTAGGCCAAGTGATGTCACACTGTTAGAAGTTTGTATACTTAACAAACCTTGAATCATTAGTAGATAAGTCTGAAACGAGTTCCTGATCCGTGACTGTCGAAAGATGTCCAAGAAGGATGTGGCGTGTTTCTGGATCGTACTGCTCCTGTGCCAAGAGCTACGGACCGACCCGATCGCAGAGATGGGACCATCCTCCGGCATCCT
Organism: Pelobates fuscus; assembly: GCF_036172605.1. Classification (NCBI taxonomy): domain Eukaryota; kingdom Metazoa; phylum Chordata; class Amphibia; order Anura; family Pelobatidae; genus Pelobates; species Pelobates fuscus. Next base: position 13,669,541 of record NC_086322.1, on the reverse strand, counting down.
GATTCAAGAGACACCAGGGTTCATCTTAACAGAGAAGAGGATCCTTACCCGACGTGTGTTCGTCAGCTTGGACCCCGAGAATTCCATCGAGAAGGCGTACAACATTTCATCAATGCAGCTTCCTGAGTTACAGACTTGGTACCAGATGCACCTCCAAAGAGCACAGGACCGTGTGCGAAACATCTTGGAGCAAGCCCAGAAACCATTTGTATCCAGTTCTATTTCGATGAGCAACCGACCCAAAAGGTTCCTCACCGCTATAATTGTTGCATTAGTTTGTGCCACTGTTGGTGCAGTTGTCGCAACTGGAATGTCTGCAGCCAACTCTATTACTGCCCAAAAGCTGGATATGGAAATCTATGCGCTAAAGCAACACATTAACGACATTCATCAGGTGATAAAACAGCAAAGAACACTTCTCCAAGACGTGTTAACTATTGTGGAAGACACAGTTGTTACAACAAATTTGCACAGAGTTAATTGCCAAATCCACTGAGTTGCACCAAAGTCATGACTTATTTAAGCGTGAACTTTTATTTCTGCATGACCCGATATTGTTCCACACACTTGCTTTTCTCGACGAAGTGCAAACTGGAATGATCGAATTGGCAGGGGGACGCATACCTCTGTATTTTGTATCCAAGGATATTGTTCATGCGATGCTTGCCAATGTGGATGGAGAAACAATTGAGCCTATGCAATTAAATCTGGCCTTTGAGATGGGGAGCGCTATACCTCTCTTTATTGACCCGGAACGTATGGAGATTTGCTTTTTATTGGCCATACCATATGTAACTCCCAAAAACATTTTTCAAATGAAAACAATTTACAACGTTGGTACATGGAAGGAAAATATCCATGTAAAAGTCCAAACCCCAGATGTTTTGGCTTTTCAACCGTGGATACCAGATTGGTATTCAATACCCATTTTGAATGACTGTGAGAAATTCAAAGACAATAATTTCCAATGTGATGGAAAACCTTTTGTGTACGATTCTACCAATGCTTTGTGTGGGATCGAATAACTTAAACATGGCTCTGAAACATGTCAAGTGACTATGTCAAAAACCGTCAGTAATGCGTTAGTACATGCTATCTTAGTAAAAGATAAATGGTTGGTAAGCACGTGTCTTAAACACATGAGTGTTTTTCGCAGGGACCAGATGACTAATAAAGTAATTACCTTACCAGCACCTGTATCACTGATCAAGGTACCCCACAACTCTCGTACCACCATCGGTGACGTTACGCTATACCCAGTGTACACTGACGTCCTCGAAAGTGCTATTGAGATGGTGGATCCCTTCCAGAATCTAGATATCCCTCTAGATCCTAATCTAAAGTTCTTGCTGGACCATAAGCCCAACCACACTATCCAAATGTCGATCAAGAAAGACAACATTTCTGTGGACACATTTAAATACTCTGAGTTAGATACTGACCTTATTGATCGTGTTGACTGGTTCATCCATGTTAAGATTGTTATTGGGTGTGTTATGATAATGATGTTATTATGCTTGATTGTACTAAGCGTAAAGTTCAAAACACTTACAGGTACAAATATATACAAAAATGTTCATCCCACGCATGAGCCTATGTCAGAAATGATGTGATTGCACAATATGTCTTTTGACTTCCATAGTGCCTACTCATAAGCTAAATTATTTGGCTATGATCTGCACTAAAGGGGGGTTATGTCAGGATATTTATATCGGCAGACATTTTGTGCTATGATAGAAATACAAAATGTATACTCTGAAGTCAAAATGAACAGACCAGACTCCATTTTGTTATTCTCAAGTTAACAAAGAGACACAGAATTTCTATCCTTTCTCTAAAACTGACTGCTTTGCCCAAGCTGAATGGAATGTGTATATAAACAAACCAAGTGATAAGAGACTGTCTAGGTACTAATGGAATATAATAAATTCTAAAAACCCAGACCTGGGTGACAGAGGATTAAATAATTAAATTTTACTTTCGATATTGTACAACGTCCCATTATAGTTTAAGGTGAAACTTAGTTCACAAACTATCAATTTTAGGAATTATAGCAGAATTTGCAGACGCATAGTCTGAAGAAATCCTCTTGATCTGACAGAAAATATAAGTTATAGGCAAACATAGAGATAACGTAAATGACGTCAAAAATAGCCACCAGGAAAAGTTAACTCTTTCCTGGATAGGTATGTTTAGTGGGACAATACTGCCCTCTAGAGTTCAAATACGAGTATGGTTACCTAGAAGGGAACCACACCCCACATTTGTGATTGGCTATCACTTAGAGGAATTTCCCCTTTAAAAAGTTAAGACAAGGGAAGAATTTGGGGATTCAAAGATTGAAGAGAGAGGCAGTACAACACTCTGGGGAGTCAGAGAGATCCAGGCAGAATCGGGTGATCAGAGTAACCAAGAAACTCTTACACTCCATGCAGAGAAAGAGACCCATGACACTTAGCTACCTGAGAACATCTGATGAAAATATCTACTTAACTGGTAAATATACAGGCATTTAATTAATTAATTTAAATTAATTAAAATTAATAGCATGATATATGACTGGATAAATCATGATTAGATTTCATATTTAGAAATCTTAATGATTAAAGAATATATATGGTTATAGCATCCCATCTGCAGCTGGGATTAATATAGCCATTAATGTATTTGTGTGATTAATATCACGTTAGCATATCATGACCATTTATCCAGCTGTATTGATTGGCTCTAAAATAAGATAAAATATCTGTTTAGACAAATTAATAAAATCTCAGCTAATATAACATAGTAGATTTCTCTCATTGGATAAAATCAAGGAAATGGTTGATGACTGGTTAAGTGTTATTTTAATTAAAATCACACAAGAGTAGATCTTAACTACTTAGGAGGTCTAGCCAGCATTGAAAGGGTTATTTCTAACTGCTAGCTAAGTTCTATTGCCCTACACTGCAGCTCAGTGTGAAACTCACATTCCTTCTCTGAAACCTATCGTAAATCAGTCTTGACAGCTAATGGAGTCTATGCTGTACTAACCAGGAAGTAAATTGCCTATTGTATTGCATATTGTTTTATACTGAATATTCATTGATTATTGCCATATTGTATTGCATATTGTTATACTCGAATTCCATTGATTATTATCATGCATGTTACTCATCATTATTAATTTAAATTGTTAAAAATAAAATTATATTTTTATAACAATTTGTGATTTTAATTACCGGTATATGGTTTTACCTTTCACTTATAACGATAACGATTAGGGATCTGAGAATTGAAACTCGTGGGCAATTCTCTCTGTTTACAATTATTATCCCATAAATATCCCCACAATTGAGATAATGATTTTTTAATTAATCAAATGTACAAAATATTTTTTTTTCATTATGCTCACTATTCAGCGCACATGCGCATTTATAAGACTGATTAGAACTATTGACCCGCTGAAAAATCTAATTAACCCCTTAAGGACCGCTGACGGTTCAGGACCGTCAGCGGTAAAACGTGCGTTTGGACCGCTGACGGTCCTGAACCGTCATAACGGTTTTGGGCAACTTACCTGATCGCCGTCGGTCCCACGGCGGCGATCAGCTCTCCTCCCGGTCCAGGGGGACTGCCTGTCTGCCCGGGCAGTCCCCCCTCGGCAGATCAGGACCCCACGGCCATGTGATCACTCGATCACATGACCGCAATAGGGGTCTGTGTATCTGCCTGCAGGGGGACTGTCTGTGCTGACAGGCAGTCTCCCTGCATCTGTAAAATCATAAAATAAAGTGTAAAAAAAAAAATCAGTGTAAAAAAAATATGTGTGTATACATATATGATATATATACATGTATTATATCTATATATACCTATATATAATATATGTATATATATCATATATATAATGTCACACTAAGTGTATTTTTATATTTATATATATGTATATTAATATAAAAATACACTTATATTTAAATTACACACGAATATATACAATATATATAATAACTATATATGGTATATATATATTATTATAAAATACAAATAATATGTTAATAAAAATAAATAACAAAAAATAAAAATAATTTTTAATAATTAAAAAAAATTATATATATATTCAATTTTATTCTAAAAGTATTTTGATATTGATATAGATATATTTATATCAAAATACACTTAGAATGTAATGATATATATATATATATCTATGTATAAATAAATAAAAATAATACGAAATATACATATGTCCACATACATAATTACATAAATAATTTCATAAATATACACGTAGACGTCAAATATATAAATATGTATATATATTAAAATTCTACGTGCATATTTATGTAATATTTTTACCTAATTAAGTAATTTTAATGATTGCAATTTGAGGGACCTGCCTGCCAACCCAGGCCAAAAGTCCAGATAATTTAATTTGCTAGCACTGTGTTTAACCCTGTAACTTTCTATGACACCCTAAATCCTGTACATGGGGGTACTGTTTTACTCGGGAGACTTCACTGAACACAAATATTAGTGTTTCAAAACAGTAAAACATATCACAGCGATGATATTGTCAGTGAAAGTGAAGTTTTTTGCATTTTTCACACACAAACGGCACTTTCACTGATGATATTATTGCTGTGATATATTTTACTGTTCTGATACACTAATATTTGTGTTCAGCGAAGTCTCCTGAGTATAACAGTACCCCACATGTAGAGGTTTTATAGTGTTTGTGAAAGTTACAGGGTCAAATATAAGGCTTGATTTTACTTTTTTTTTTTTATTGAAATTTGTCAGATTGGTTAGGTTGCCTTTGAGAGCGTATGGTAGCCAAGGAATGAGAATTAGCCCCATGATGGCAAAAGAAGAAACCCAAGGTATTGCAAATGGGGTATGTTCAGCCTTTTTTAGTAGCCACTTAGTCACAAACACCGGCCAAAGTTAGCGTTTTTTGCATTTTTAACACACAAACAAGTGTGGCCAGTGTTTGTGACTAGGTGGCTACTAAAAAAGACTGGACATACCCCATTTTGAATACCCTGGGTTGTCTACTTTAAAAAATATGTACATGTTAGGTGTGTTTCGGGGATTTATGACAGATAACGGTGTAACAATGTCACTATTGATACATTTAAAATATATATATATTGAAACAGCAATTTCCTACTTGTATTTATAGGCCTATAACTTGCAAAAAAAAAAGCAATAAAGCATGTAAACACTGGGTGTTTTTAAACTCGGGACAAAATTTTGAATCTATTTAGCAGTTTTTTTCATTAGCTTTTGTAGATATGTAAAAGATTTTTCAAGTAAAAGTCCAAAAACATGTTTTTTTTTTATTTTTCACCATATTTTATTATTTTTTTTAAATACAATATATGACATAATATAAATACTGGTATGTAAAGAAAGCCCTTCTTGTCGTGAAAAAAACAATATATAACTTGTATGGGAACCGTAAATGAGAGAGCGGAAAATTACAGCTAAACACAAACACCACAAAGTGTTAAAACTGCTCTGGTCCTTAACGTACAAACATCGCAAAAACAGGCCGGTCCTTAAGGAGTTAAACTCGATCAGATGAGCGGAAAATGCTGGCAATACTTCAGCAAATAGAGATGTAAACATTAGATTGAACCCGATCAGGTGATCGGAGAAAACTAGAGAAACCAGAAAAGATGTCATCAAAGAGAGACGTGGACCATCCGCTGACCCAGAAGTGATGTACACGGAAATTACGTACCAGGATGTAACACGCAACATGAGTCAAGTGAAGAACGTGCCTTTTTGGGATATTTAAATCGAAGAAACTAGCAATCACTTTGATAAAGACTACTGTTGAAACGCGTCAATGCGGTTGTATATTTGAGATCATTTGTCATTTTATGTATTTTAACTTATATTAAATTAAAGTTTGCCCTGGCTACCTTTACTAATATCCTTCCATGATTATTGAGAACCAGAGGGAGGATTGCAGTATCCAGGAGAGCACTTGATTACCAAGTTCTAAACATCTGATCCCAGCAACCATTTGTTTATATCCCAATGCACTTATAGTCTGAGCCTGCTTCAAACGGCTCAGTACCATGTGGGACCATTCGGGTCTTTTTTTTTTTTGTTGTAATCATTTATACAGGTTATACTATGATCTGTTGTTTTCTGTTTTTCTAGGTTATACCCTGATAAATGGTAACCTGCATGTGTGTTATCTTACATACTGTTGGGTGCTCTCACTAAACTATGTATTCACTTTTTTTTTTTCAATTTGAAACTTGGTTTTATTGGTGTATCACATTTTTTAGCGTTTGGCTCCTGCTCACCAGGGTACAGAATAAAAGAGAGGGGGTTATGCCGGACATTTTGTTACATCATTGGGGTCCCGTACATTTACAATTTATCACATAATGCTTTAACACATTTTCGTCCTATACTCTGTTCAGCATTGCTATTTCGACTATAAATTGGCTCGGGCTCTTCTGGTCCCCTTGTTGTCTATACGCGTAGTTCGTTCTGGGTATAAGTTGTTTGCTCGTTGTCCTGTCTCCTCTATTCGTTGCCCCATCCCTGCACCATGTCCCTTCTCAGCTCTGTGTCTTCCCCCCTCGATCTAGTCAACCTGGGTGTTCGTCGAGGTATGTTCTCCATCTTTCCCCCGCTTGGCTTGTGTGCTTCCTTCGCCCTATGTGTTTATCTGCCATTAGCTCATATTTCAAGTTGAGGGATGTTTGTGTTATTAGTTCTTCTCTAGTGGGTGTCTGTGGTGATTTCCATGCCCTTGCTATAATGGTCACTGCTGCTACAAGTAGGTGGAATACCAATCTCTCTTCTGTTTTGCCTAGTGTTGTTGGTATCATAAATAGTATACCTTGTTCTATGGTTATAGGCCATGTTCTACCCAACAGTTCCACCGCCACCTTTCCACATCCCTCCAGAACGGTTTTATGTTGTCACAAGACCACCATATGTGGCTCATTGAGCCTTCCCTCCCTCTACATCTCCAGCATTCAATTGTTGTGCCCATGTATATCACCGCTAGTTTCTCTGGCACCATGTACCACCTGTATTGTAATTTTCGGATGGTCTCTAGGTGGGTTGTACATAGTGTGTTCCCCTTGTGTATTGTGAATGCCCTTTGCCATACCTCAGCCCCAATGCTATATCCCAATTCTGTGTGCCATGCTGTTTGGAAATTCATGACCGTCTCTGTGTCTGGTGTTAGTAGGGAGGTGTACATTGTAGAGAGTGCTTTCTTAGGGGGTCTGCTCGTCAGGCACAGTTTTTCGATGTTGTTCGTGTGTGATGTCTCTGGGCTCTGTATTGTCGTGCCTGCCAGGAGCGACTTCATTTGTAAGTACTTGAACAGCGCTCTGTTAGGTATGTTATAAAGTGTTTGGAGTTCTGGGAAGGGTAGCAGTTTGTTTTCCTTATATAGATCCTTGACCTTGGTACAGCCCCACTCTTCCCATTGCTTCGTGTCTAGGGTTGGGATTCCCACTTTAAGGCATGTGAGTGGCGCTTCCTGCCTTATTGCTCTTTGTTCTGACTCGCTTCCCCTAGCCTCATCCCAGTGTTTAAGTGTCAGACTAGTGGTCGGTAGGGGGTTCAGGTGTTGTGAGCGCATGGACTTCGGGAGCCAAAACAGGTCCCTCGGGTCCTGTTTAGTGATCCAATGGGCCTCTATTTTGGTCCACTGTGGTGTTTCCCCCTGTGCCGTGGCTGCTTTGACTGTCGCTAGCTGCGCTGCCTTGTAGTAGTCTTTAATGCTTGGTAGGCCTAGCCCCCCTCTTCTAATGGGTTGTTGTAATATGCCAGATGCCACTCTTAGTTTTTTGTTGGCCCACACGAATCAGGTTATTAATCTCTGTATAGTTGCTAAGTGTGTGATTGGCAGTGCGATGGGTAGGGTACGTAACAAGTATTGGAGTTTTGGGAGTAGCATCATTTTCACTGCTGCCATCCTCCCCACCCATGATAGATATTTCCCTTCCCATGATCTGAGTGTGGTGGCCATGACCTTCGTGAGTGCGGAGTAGTTTTTGTCCAGTAAGTTGTTGAGATTGGGTGGGATTTTGATGCCCAGGAACGTTAAGTGATCTGTTCTCCAGTCTAAGGGGAAAGCTGCTTTAAGTCTCTCTAGCGTGGTAGGTTGAATCCCCATACCCATGGCCTGTGTCTTGGTGACATTCAGTTTATAATATGATTGTTTTCCGTATTCAGCGATAGTTGCCATTCAGTTTGGTAGTGATATGTGTGGCTGCGTTAGGGTCAGTAACACATCGTCTGCGAATAAGTTCGCTTTATATTCTCTGTCTCCTATTGTTACTCCATGAATCCCGCATTTAGAACCCTTGCTGTGGGTGAGTTATATAGTGCCCTGACCGCTGAGAGGAAGCCCTCTGGTACCTCAAACCGAAGGAGGGCCTTTTCCAGGAACTCCCAGCTCAGGCGGTCAAAGGCTTTTTCTGCGTCTAACGATGCCAGCAAGCCTCCCACTTTTATGCGTTGGGCACTCTGAATGAAATCTAGTACCTTCCTGGTGTTGTCCCCTCCCTGCCTATTTTTTATAAACCCAACTTGGTCGGTGTGTATTATGTGTGGTAGTATCTTACTGAGGCGCGTTGTGTATATTTTAGCGTACAGTTTAGCATCTGTGTTCAACAGGGATATGGGGCGGAAATTCTGTGGGCAAGTGGGGGTTTTCCCTGGTTTTGGGAGAGTGATAATGTGGGCTAACAGGGTCTCAGTGGGCAGTTGTTGTGCATGTGTGGCTTCATTAAACGTTTTTACCAAGTGTGGCGTTTTGTGAAACATTTTGTAATAGCCGTTTGCAAAGCTGTCTGGCCCTGGGGATTTACCTATTGGTAGGTTTAGGATGGCTTCTTTTACTTCTCCGTGTGTTATGGGGGCGGTGAGTTCCTGTTTTTGCAGTTGCATGAGGGTGGGTAATTTTATCGTGTCTAAATAATCCTGTATGTCTTGGGGGCGCGGTTGGTGCGTTTGTTTGTCCTTGGCTAGATTATATAGCGACGTGTAGTACTTTGCGAAGATGTTGCTTATGTCTTTGGGTGCTGTGACTTTATGTCCTGCTTCCGTGTATAGGTATGCTATTTTTGTTTTTTTTAAATCTTTATTTTATTGAGGCAAGTGGTTATGGTGGTACAGAATGAAGAGAGGGAGATTTGCAGGGATTATACAGTTGAGAAGCATCAAGACAAATTACAAAATCTCCTAGGAGGATCAGCCTCTTTTTATATTATATGAACATGCATAACGACAATAAGTTGTAAAAACTGGGAACAGTAATTGAAGTCGTGTAAACAAGCTTTAGTACATGCTAGGAAGCATAAGGTCCGGATGGGTACATGCTATAATGTTATGGCCTGCTGTTCGGTGGAGTATGGGTAGACAATATGGCGGTCCTGCTAGGCTCGGTTGTTTGCGACTAGTGCTCGAGGTATGAGCAAAGTGTGCTTATCAGCAGTACAGGTATGCGTGTAACCGCCAGTCATGCGTAAATTCACGTCGCTTATGGCGATTTGTGTAGGACTCGTGTCAAGCTTATTAGGTGAGAGTGTCGTGAGGGTGTCAGGCTGGTCGGTGTCGCTGTGTGGTGCCGCGTGTTGATGCTGCGTTGTCTGAGTTAGTTCCCTGTCTGTCTTTAGTCATGTAGCCGTGGCCTCCATCTAATACGTACAAAGGCCTAGGATTTGCACAACCCAAGTAAACAGAGTTTAGAGATAGGGTCTCTTCGCCACTAGCTAGTAGCTAACTTAAACTAAGTACAACTATATTACATGGGTTTAGGAGAACACAGATGCTGGTGCTCGTATGGAAAGCAAACATAGAGAAAATATTTATAGCAGACCTGGTGACTACATAGCCAGTGTATCTCTCGATTGGTAGTAAATTATGTAGAACAATAAGTGATAAGTTCTTGCAGAACAGGGCAATACAATACGCGGGTCTGACAGCTAAAGTATACACACTCTGCCTGGAGCTTCGTCATGTGTAAACTATATGCAGGTCTGACAGCTAAAGTATACACACTCTGCCTGGAGCTTCGTCATGTGGAAACTATATGCAGGTCTGACAGCTAAAGTTTACACACTCTGCCTGGAGCTTCGTCATGTGTAAACTATATGCAGGTCTGACAGCTAAAGTATACACACTCTGCCTGGAGCTTCGTCATGTGTAAACTATATGCAGGTCTGACAGCTAAAGTATACACACTCTGCCTGGAGCTTCGTCATGTGTAAACTATATGCAGGTATGACAGCTAAAGTATACACACTCTGCCTGGAGCTTCGTCATGTGTAAACCATATGCAGGTCTGACAGCTAAAGTATACACGGTCTGACAGCTAAAGTATACACACTCTGCCTGTAGCTTCGTCATGTGTAAATTATACAAGTTGCCTTTGCACCTAGTAGCATACCATACATTTAAGCCATCTTGTCCGTTTACTCTAGGCTATCTTAATATCCGGTACAACATATATCTACGGTGTTTCAATTGGTATAAAGTCAATCATATAATCTGTAAAAATGATATAAAACATAAGTAGGTAGGGTAGTGTCCATTTTTTCGTGCTTGTTTTGCCAAATCCCCCAGATTTCGGTGGGTAGGGTTGGTGGCCGAAAAAGTCCTCGTGTTGGTATGCTATTTTTTGGTTGGTTTGTTTGGCCTTGAGGTGTTGGGCTACCAATTTTCCGGCCTTGTTACCCTGTGAGTATTGAGTCGCTTTGAGTCTATGTAGTTGGTGTCCTGTCTTTTCTAGGGCCTGTTTGTGTATATCTTGGGCTCCTGTGTGTGGATTCATATATGTCGGCTAGGGTTGCCACCACTGGGGCGTGATCTGACCAGGTGATCTGTTCTATGGTGCAGCCCTTAACCTGTTCTAAGTGTTGACCGGTTATTAGTATGCCGTCAATTCTAGAGTACGAGTTAAGTGCAGTAGAGAAGAACGTGTATCCTCTCTCCCCCACATGTGTCGCTCGCCATATATCATAATAATGGTGTTCATTTAATAGTTTGTTTATGGCTTTGCTCTGTCTCTTGAGGGGTCTCAATCTCGCTACTGAGTGTACTGAAGAGGTGTCCATTGTGGCATCTAGTACATGGTTGAAATCCCTGCATACAATTCCTATTCCCTTCTTTATTGGCTCTATTTTCTTAAATATGTGGTGGAGCAAGTTCCTTTGTTCAGTGTTAGGGGCATATACATTCGTGATAGTATATTTAATGTCGTTAAAGGTCCCCGTCATGTCTAGGTGGGAAAGGTTAAACGCTATGTCTTTGCTAATGAGTATGGAAGCGCCCTTGGATTTGCTTGTGTTGGTGGCGTGGTATTGATGCGGGTATTCCCGCGACAGCAGGGGTGCATGGGCATTAGTTTTGAAGTGTGTTTCTTGGAGACATATTACATCAGGTTTGTATTAGTCATGTCTTGACGCTAGTGTCGCTAGTGCATTTTTGATTGGGAGCGCCTCCCTTCCCAGCAGCATCGACCTAGGCGGCGTCTCCCTGTTGGGGGTGCATCGTGGGTGTGTTTTCCCAAGCGGGCAGTATGCTCCAACTTCGCTGGTTTGCAGAGTTGGTGTAACCATAGTGTGTGTACAATTTGATTCACATAAAAACAACATAATAAAATAAACATTCCAACAATTAACTAAACAAATTGCCATATGTATGGCCTGGCGCCAGTGATAGGCGCAGCGGGGTAGGAAGCGTCTCGCTTCCATGCCTGTACAGCTCGGTCTTGGCCTTCGCTATTTCTGTTTCCTATTTTACCTCTCCCCCCTTCTGTAGCTATATTGGCTGTAGTCAGCCACTTACATGCTATGTTGTGTCCCCTTGAGTTCCCTGATTTTTTTTTTCTCTATGTTGGGGCACGAATGGTATTCTCAAGCCCCCCATCTCCTTATTAATTGCCCCTTTTGATTATGCTATCTGCCCCAGAGTCTCTGTGTTGGTGCTTGCCGCAGTCTGCGGGTTATGTGTGCCTCCTCGGTCCATTCTTGAGGACCCTCTTCCACTCTGGGATGGATCGGTCGCGGTTCACTGTGGTGGATGGCGGTTTCGGTGGTGGTAAGCCCCACTGTCAAGGATCTTCGCTCCAGCCTCTGGGGAAGCGATGGGTATGGTCTTGCCTTCGTGGGTGATAAGCAGCTTTACCAGAAAGCCCCATCTGTAGGGTTTCTTATGGATCCTGAGCTGTTCCGTAATGCCGGAGAAGGTTTTCATTTTTTGCAGCGTTGCTGTTGAGATATCAGCATATATCATGGTCCCCTGGTATGAAGATGGTAGGTTGGGCGCTGTCTGCTTGCCCTCATTATGTCTTTCTTCACGTGAAAGTAGTGTAGCCTCACCAGTACATCTCTAGGTGTCTCCGTTGTGAGGAATCGAGGTTTTGGTACTCTGTGGTACCTGTCTAGTAGTAGCATGTCCTGGTGCATATCCGGGATCAGAATTTTAAATAGGCCTTGCAAATGTGCATGCAGCTCCGCCACACCGATTGATTCCACTATTCCTCTCAGCCTTAGGTTGTTTCGGCGGGAACGGTCTTCCATATCCGCCATTTTTGTTTCAAAGCTGGCCATGGTATCATTCATGCCGTTTATAACTCCTTTTATATCATTAATGTATTCGGCCTGGTCGGCCATTTTGTCCTCCAGTGTGGAGGTTCGCACCCCTATATCTTGAATCTCTGACCTTATTTCTTTTAGGGAGACTTGGATGGTGCTTTGTATGTTCGCCTGCATTTCTTCCAGCATCCGCTGTAAAATGCCCTGTGTCACTGGGCCGTCATCCGCGGTGTCTCTTTGCATGTCGCGGGCGCCATCTTGGGCCTCCTCTGCCGCGTCCGTGGCTTTCGTGTGGGCGCTGTGGACATTAAAAAAGCTTGCTTTCTCGCCCTTTTCCGTTTGGCATCTACTCTTTGGTTGGGACATTGTTTGGGGTGTATGTGTCGCTCAATTTAAGGCCTGTGCAGCCGGAGCTTTCCTCTCATGCGACCATCTTGGTTGCGCTCCAGGCCACGCCCCCTATTTATTCCCTTTTAAGGTACTCATAGTGACCACTTCTAGTGTTAAATGCAGTTTTCCATTCATGACCCTCACCAAATTGGAAGCACTCCTAAGGTCAAGTTTGGCAAATACCTTAGCGCCTTGGAGTCTGTCAAATAATTCCGAGATAAGGGGAATGGGATAGACATTGTTTATGGTGATCTTGTTCACTGCTTGTTACAAACTGCTATTTGTAACTGGCCCTTTAAATAGAAAATTGCCCTGCTTCCCTGGATTGTGGAGAAGCCTATTTGCCAGCCTCCTTCCTCATGACTATGGCCCCTGGAAGATTGTGCCCCTGAAAATTTATTAACTTTTATTGGGTGTGTATGGCCCTTTAAGAACCGTCTGGGGACATATTGTGACTTTGCTGGACAATGCCCCTTTAAGACTATGTCCCCAGACCCGGCGGCCATCTTAGGTCATTCGAATGCGGTCAGCGGTGTATGCTAAAGATTCTGTGGAACCGAAATCGGCTACACATTTTGCTGAACACCGCTGACCCTTACCTTCTCCTACACTTCGCTTTCACCTCCAGAGACTAAGTCCCGTTCGAAATGGTCCCGTTTGATGTATGCTGAGTCTGAATATGAAACTTTTATGGAGATTGAATGTATGGTTTTAAAGTTACAGTATGTGTGTGAAAACTGTATTTTTATTGTATGTAATAATTGGTTTAACTGTTTATCTGAGGGGAGGGGATGTGTGGGTTGCACCAGATGTGTGATTGGTGATTTTATGCCTCCCCCTGGCAGTGTCCTGTTTGCACGTAACAGCAATAAAAACCAGGCTGGGTGTTCCAGCACCTCAGACCTATTCTGACCCTCTAACTTGCAGCCTTGAAGAACATAGCAATGTTTGTAGGGGACAGCTATAATCACTACAGGGATTGCTATGCTCTTCATACTCCCTTAGCTACTGAGCTCTTGTAAGAGCTCTTGTTCCTGATCCTGCTTCGCTCTACAGAAGGAAGACGTTCGCCTATTGGAACCTGGAGCCTGGTCGTAGGTCCAGGGCGCAGAGCAGACGGCGAGATACCAGCCCAGCAGCGGTGGTTCGTGGAGTCTGAAGTGCTTATGGTGGCTGCGGTGCTGATGGTCCTTTGGTGAGCGCTAGGAGCATCCTTTCCTACGGTCCAACTTCCAGCCAGCCTGGAGGCAACCGTAACATTTGGTGGCAGCGGTGGGATGGCGTCCTAGCGCAAGGAGCAGCACCCCAACAGCACTGGTATCGTATGAGAGTTATTGAGGGCAACGCTAGCCACTGCGCAGCGTCCCTACCTAGAGCAGCATGGAGCCAGCCAGTCCGTGCACAGCAGCCGAAATGGAGGAGAGGTTCCTCGACAGATTGCATGGCTTCCTATCCTGACATGAGGCCAGATTTGAGCTGTGGGAAGAAGCCCTACAGGAAGTTCAGCGTTGGCGAGGGGATCGTAGTATCCGCAGAGAGCAGCAAATCCAGGCTCGAATGGCAGAGCGGATTCCCTGCCTGGGCAAACAACCCCTTCCAGCGTGGGTGACTAAACTAGAGGATCTAGTATACAGCGAACTGTGGCTCGACAACGCATACCAGGCGTTACAGTGGTACGCGACTCAGCTTGTTCCAGAGATGGCTGAGTATGAATTCCCTGAGTGTGGGGATTACAATGGCCCTGATCTATTCTGGGAGAATATGGACGATGATGACTTTGGAAGGGCTACAGACTCCCCCTTCTGGGACCTGTATGACGACCGGGAAGACAAGCTGGGTCTCCCTAGAGCTCTTGACCTGGAGGCAGACCTGCGGTACCTAGTCACCCAGGAATGTGACCTGGAGTGGAAGTACCAGTACATCATCAATGGGTCCCGGGAAGAGACAATCAGTCCCCTTTCCCAAGAGCATCCAGAGGTCCCCCAGGAGAGCACAGCAGCAGGCCTCATAGACTGGTCCTGGGAGGACCCCCAGCAGGCAGGTGGAGATGGGACCGCAGTCTCTCTACCGGCCCTACAGGGATGCTGGGCAGTCGGCCCAGATCCCCAACCCCAGGGTGAGTTACAGGGAGCGGAGAACAGCGACCTCCCTCCCCAGCGGCAGCCTGAGTTACAGGGAGAGGAGAGCAGCGACCTCCCTCCCCAGCGGCAGTGCACCGTGCAGAGGGAAGAGACAACCGGTCTCCTTCCCCAACCTCAACCAGAGGTACCCGAGGCAGTGGGCCTCATAGACTGGTCCTTGGAGGACCCCCAGCAGGCAGGTGGAGATGGGACCGCAGTCTCTCTACCGGCCCTACAGGGATGCTGGGCAGGCGGCCCAGATCCCCAACCCCAGGGTGAGTTACAGGGAGCGGAGAGCAACGACCTCCCTCCCCAGCGGCAGCCTGAGTTACAGGGAGAGGAGAGCAGCAACCTCCCTCCCCAGCGGCAGTATACCGTACAGAGGGAAGAGACAACCGGTCTCCTTCCCCAACCACAACCAAGGGTACCCGAGGCAGCAGGCCTCATAGAATGGCCCTGGGAGGACCCCCAGCAGGCAGGTGGAGATGGGACCGCAGTCTCTCTACCGGTCCTACAGGGATGCTGGGCAGGCGGCCCAGATCCCCAGCGACAGACCCAGCTACAGGGAGGGGAGAGCATCGACCTCCCTCCCCAGCCGGAGTGTGCCTTCCAGGGAGAGGAGACAACCAGTCTCTCTCCCCCGCCGCAGCATGTTCCACAGGGAGCGGAGAGCATCGACCTCCCTTCCCAACGGCCGCAGGAGTATCAGGAGGAGGAGGTAAGCCAATCTCCCCCTCCCCAGCTAACTCCTAACTTGGGCCCAGGGTTAACAGTGGAGATGTTAACCCCCACTGACCCCCACGTTCCCTTTGCCACCGGGCAGGACTATGCCCCAATTCCCCCAGCAGAAGCGCTGGCACCAGGGCAGAGTGCCGCTGGCCTCTGCCCCCCAAGTACCACCAGCTATTTGCCCAGCTTCACCAGGAAGGCAGCGGGTGCTGCATTTTTACCCTACAACCTGGGACCTACAGGCCAGTACTATTTATTGTGGGGGGGCTTCTCTGCCAATGTTTATTTGTGGGTGGGCTGCGAGACTAACTTAGGCACTGACCGACAGAAGGTCAGGTGCCTGGTTAGTCTCCCTCCAAAAGGGGAGATATGTTACAAACTGCTATTTGTAACTGGCCCTTTAAATAGAAAATTGCCCTGCTTCCCTGGATTGTGGAGAAGCCTATTTGCCAGCCTCCTTCCTCATGACTATGGCCCCTGGAAGATTGTGCCCCTGAAAATGTATTAACTTTTATTGGGTGTGTATGGCCCTTTAAGAACCGTCTGGGGACATATTGTGACTTTGCTGGACAATGCCCCTTTAAGACTATGCCCCCAGACCTGTAAAATAACTTGCCCCTGGCTTTCCCCCCACTTGGTTCAGTAAATAGGGCTTACTGAACCAAGTACCACACAGGCGGACCACCCAGAAGTTAAAGTGTGCAGGCAATTTACCTCCCAGGCTGTGAGGTTACTGCCGGTTAATTGCCGAGCGCTGGGTGGCCGCCATTCGACAGCCGAACACGTGGCGGCGGCCATCTTAGGTCATTCGAATGCGGTCAGCGGTGTATGCTAAAGATTCTGTGGAACCGAAATCGGCTACACATTTTGCCGAACACCGCTGACCCTTACCTTCTCCTACACTTCGCTTTCAGCTCCAGAGACTAAGTCCCGTTCGAAATGTCGTTTTTCCGCATGAAATTGACCGGCCGCACAGCCCAAATCTATGGAACTGTTTTGGGCAGGAAAATTTGCTTGCGGTCGGTCATAAAGGGACCTCCAGCTAACTTTTGATCCACTGGAGGGATTTGGCTGATTTTTGGAAGTGTTTATGTTTTGATGTATGCTGAGTCTGAACCATACATTCAATCTTTTATGGAGATTGAATGTATGGTTTTAAAGTTACAGTATGTGTGTGAAAACTGTATTTTTATTGTATGTAATAATTGGTTTAACTGTTTATCTGAGGGGAGGGGATGTGTGGGTTGCACCAGATGTGTGATTGGTGATTTTATGCCTCCCCCTGGGAGTGTCCTGTTTGCACGTAACCTCAATAAAAACCAGGCTGGGTGTTCCAGCACCTCAGACCTATTCTGACCCTCTAACTTGCAGCCTTGACTCATGTTTGTAGGGGACAGCTATAATCACTACAGGGATTGCTATGCTCTTCATACTCCCTTAGCTACTGAGCTCTTGTAAGAGCTCTTGTTCCTGATCCTGCTTCTCTCTACAGAAGGAAGAGGTTCGCCTATTGGAACCTGGAGCCTGGTCGTAGGTCCAGGGCGCAGAGCAGACGGCGAGATACCAGCCCAGCAGCGGTGGTTCGTGGAGTCTGCAGTGCTTATGGTGGCTGCGGTGCTGATGGTCCTTTGGTGAGCGCTAGGAGCATCCTTTCCTACGGTCCAACTTCCAGCCAGCCTGGAGGCAACCGTAACACTGCTCTATAATCAGCGCACGGGCATAGTTCTCAGTCTTTCATGGACAAAAAAAGAACCCCGCACCAACAGGCGTATGTGGCCTTTAAGTAAGGAATCTTTAATTTATTCCTCCATGATCCTACTCTCCTGTGGGGATAGGGCATATACTGCCCCCTTAGAGGGTATAGTGCCAGGTAACAGATCTTTTGAGCAGTCATACAATCTGTGAGGAGGTAGCGTATCGGTGTGACTTTTACTGAACGCTTCTCTAACCTCCCAGTACTGCACAGGAATTTCGGAAGTAAAAGGTGTGGAAGTAGGCAAAGTAACAATGCACACTGTCTTAGTGATAGATGACATGCATCTCTAATTACAATCTTTACCCCATTCCAGTATTTTCCCCTTAGCCCAGTCAATATGAGGGCTGTGCTTAACAAGTCATGGGTATCCTAATAAGATGGGACAATAAGGGGAAGCAATTATCTGAAATGTTATGGTCTTGTTGTGTAATGCTCCTAGAGTAATACTAATAGGCATCGTTTCGTGGGTAATAAACGGCTGAGAGAGAGGTCTTCCATCAATAGCTTCAACGGCCAGGGATGATGATCTCTCCTTGATAAGTATGGAGTGTCTGTTGACAAATTGCGTGTCGATAACGTTTCCTGCAGCACCTGAGTCCATCAAGGCTTTGCATGCAAAACTTTTCTTGTTGTAATTTACAGTTATATCAAGGAATAATCTGCTTTGGGTAGTACCAGAGGACATATCCATCACACCTAAGACCTTTCCCCTTAAGGTTCTTAGGTGCGAAAGTTTTCTGGATGTATGTGATAAGCATTTCTCATATGTACCTTCTTGCCACAGTATAAACATAGGCCCTCCTTTCTCCTGAACTGTTTCTCTGCCTCTGACAGTCTCGTAACTCCCAATTGCATAGGCTCCGGCTGAGACTGTACAGGAAGGCCAGAAACAACAGATCTGGAGAAGTGAGGCGCCAGTGACATATTCAAATGTGTGGTTCTATTTCTAGTATTTTCCCTGGTTCTGATACGATTGTCGATATACATCACATACGTGATGTAGTCATTTAATCTCCCTGGTAGCTCTTTGGCTGCAATCTCGTCAAGGAAAGATTCAGATAATCCCTCTGCAAAGGCAGTGATTAATCCGCTATTAGTCAAGTCTACCTCAGAAGCTAGAGTGCAAGGTTCAATAGCATAATCTGAGACAGACCGATTTTACTTGTTTGATACGCATTAGGGCAGTGGCAGCATCGGTCTCCCTACCCAAAGGTTCAAACGTTAGTTTAAATTCCATAGGAAATTCTAAGTAATTATGGGCAATTACTCTCCCGTAATGGATTGGCCCATGCTAAGGCTTTACCTTGCAGTTGGTTCATTAGGTATCCAATTCTGGCTCTATCCATGGGAAAAGACCCATGAGAGGCTTCAAAATGATACTCAATCTGATTAAAAAAAACCTGACATCAAAACTGGAGGTCTCGGACTCCCAAACTTTTATAACTATTATCAAGCCGCCAATTAGCACAGATACAACATCTACATGCCCCACCAGGCACAAAACTATGGGCTGACTTAGAATATGACCTACTGGGCGGAGACCACCCCTCACTACTCCTCTGGCTCCCGAAACAACTGAGGCCGGACACCCCTCAAACAACCCCGACCCTAGAAACATCCTTCCTAGTGTGGGAGGACAGAGTCACTTGTAAAACCCCTCTCATCAACAAACCATCTCCACTCACCCCAATCCGACGCAACAAACAATTTCCTCCAGGTATGACACCCCGAGACTTTGCACACTACGAAGACAACGGACTCTTCCGCTTTTTCCACTTCTTTAGAGCCAACCAGCTACTCCAATTTCAAGACCTGCCCAGACAATCCCCACTAAACACGTTCGACCAATTCAGATATATACAAATCCGCAGTTTTCTCAATGACCCTCGACACGGCGACCGCCAACCTAACCCAATTCGAACACAACTGCATACACAACCCAGTACACAAAGGCCAAATCTCCTCCCTATATACCTCCAACTGAACTCCACCTCCCAGACAGATGCAATCTCCTACACCAGAATATGGGAAAGGGACATCGGCCCCCCGAATGACCCCTCGGACTGGGCAAACATCTGGGAAGCAACAGCATCCCTCACAATCTGTGTGAACCACAAGGAGCAAGCATACAAAACGCTCCACCTGACACCCCTACGAGTAAAACAGATGGGATGCTCCAACACAGATACATGCTGGAAAGGCTGCGGAGCCCAAGGTACCTACATTCACCAATGGTGGGAATGCCCCCACATATCCCAACTATGGACAGCAGTGGCCGACCTCACGTCCCAAATCTTACACACAGGCATTCCCATGGACCCGTGGATATGGCTACTCTCGAAACCCCATGCCCCACTGATCAGATCTCAGAACAAACTATTAGCAAAGATTGCACTAGCCACTAGACGCACAATTGCGGAACAGTGGGGCAACCAAAATACACCCACCCTAGAGACCGTGATACACAAAACAAAGGACGCCATGGAGATGGACAAACTCTCAGCCTTATCCACGACACAACCCACCACCACAACAAAATCTGGGATCCTTGGCTATTACACCACCACCTAACACACAACCGGTAAGGCCTAAAAACGAGCACCTAACTATCTGATCCTCACCCCCCACACTTGACACTTGACACCCCTCCCATCAGTGCCAAGAAAACCAAATAAACCCCACACAGCAAACAAAACCCATCCCACCGACAAACACTGGCAAAATATGCCCCCCTCCACAGGGGAAGACACCAACCGCCCATACTCATTCAACCGAAAAACAACTAACATACATTGAAACTATTAGACTCAACACGGAGACCAGAAATCCAGAGGTCAACCCCCTGGAGGGGACTAAGAACTAATCTACCCCCTCCCTAACCTCAACCCACACCTCCCTCCCCACACAAACAGACGACAAACCATAAACATCACACACCTCACGGACCAACGCAAGGACTATCCCCACAAAGAACAAACATAAATCATACAACAATCACAAACCCACATCAGTAAACTCACTCAGCTACATGACAACACTAAACGAAAAACCCAGGATGACCACAGCTCACGTTAGATTACCCCGTTAGATTACCCTAACCCTAACCCCCTCCCCTTCCCCTTTCCATACCCCCACCCTCAAGATCAAAACAAATACGAAAACATATTATGAGCACAGAAATTATTGTGAACTAACTAGACAACACAAGCCACCCTTATCAACTACTCGAACGCGCTAACATACGAAATATATGCGACCCACAAACATATCGAGAGGACACACGATAACTATCCTGATCCCCCCATACAGTGCCTGCATACCCACACTACCAGACAATATCACTGAACCTGGCTATGCTCGCTCAAATGCAAACACTCACTATTGCCACACTGTATGCTACACACTACTAAGGAAAAGGCATCTCACCTTCCCCCCTCCCCCAGCCCTCTCATCTTCTTACCCCACCCCGAAAACAAGACCAAAAAGAAAATCAAATATCGTCAAGAATGCGCAAAAAGTCAACTAGCAAGCAATGCATATACGCCTTACCGATATACAAGTGTTATACACGCTTGAACGGTTTGATAATCATAAAGAGCATATGTATGTACTGCGTAACAGAACTCATGAACTCTAATCCCCTGTTTTCTCTTCTGTACCCCCACCCCATAAAAAAAAAAATCTTCTAAAATAAAGAATTTATAAAAAAAACAAAAAAAAAACCCTGACATTCATGAATTTTACCTTCAAAATGCAGGGGTGAAGTTAAATGCCCTATATTCAATGGGAAAAGATACAGTAGGAGAGGGTGTACCTGCTACCGGAATCTCAGGCTGTAAATGAGATGTACAAGTTAGTAGTATACTGAAAGCTTGGGCGAACTGATCCATATGGTGATCATTCTCCTCTAGCTTTCTCTCACAAGCTACTATGTGCTAACACAAATGTGCAGGATCTACGGCCATGTCGTAATGTCAGGATTACAGGTGATCCAGCATGCAGAAAAGTATCATACCTAGGAATAAAACTAACGTCTAACCGGGCTTTAGAATGGACGAACTTAACGTACCAGAGAATAGTCGAAATACTAGCCGAGGTCAGGAGCACAGAATGAAACACAGTTGCAAGGATTAGCCAATAGTCAGGGATACCAGAATTCAGGGAAGTCAGAACGAAGCCAAAGTCAATAACCAAAGAAACACGATCAGGGACACACTCTCGGATAACCAGCAAAGGGAAACCACGACAGGGCAATGAGTGGAAAAAATTAAATGAGTAGTTTAAATATCCCTCTTGTGGATCCGATTGGCCGTATCCGGCCTTTGACCCCAAAATGTGCGAACGTGTCCTTTGTGTGCCGTCACCCGCACGTCGACGTCACTACCACTGTGGACAGACATGGGGCTATATAACACTGTGGATTTGCAGCGGCAGGCGTCCACCGGCATTTCGCAAAACCCTGGTCTTATGGCATAGCACCGCCAACAGCACTTTTCTTATTATCGGAAAGGTGATCATTGTTGTGTATAGCATATGGAGAGGAATGTAAATGTGACAGGCACTAGAAAAAGTGCAGAGGCAGGGCTACAAAATTGATAAAAGGATTGGAGCAGCTAACTATAAACTAAATGTGACAGTAACTTTACTTACCTTGCAGGACCTTGCCGAGCAGCCTTTTCAGAGCCAGGGATCCCATAGGAGGACGATTTTCGATGACGGGAGAGGAGGAGTTCCGATGACGATGTTGAAGGAGTTCCGATGATTACCGAGCTGTGGAGGGCAGATTACAGGAAAGTTCCTCGCTATTTAGTAAATAAACCCCTACATCTCTAACAGACTGCAGAAACCAGGGCAGCTTATATGGAAAACACAAATAGAATGTAGGATGGATGAGCAAACCCTCTAAAACAATACAAAATAAAAACGGAAAGTGACTGCAAAGAAATATATATTTGATGTAGGTCCCCTATATCCCTACATAAAAAAGTACCATATTCTTTGTTGTACTTTAATCAATCAATTATTGGATGATCACATGTATAATGAAAGAGTTAACCCTTCCTTTACCAGATAAGCACAGAGTATGGTAACCATGCTGATTAAATCAGGTATAGCTGTGTTCAGGGAGGGGTGCTGGCTATAAAGCTAATGCACTGGGGATATTGACCTTATACAGAGATATCTATAGACATTCCCCTGATCACCAGAAACACGAGGAATCTTTGCTGGAACTCTAGAGATTTGGGTGTTTTCTTTTCTGATCTCTCTGTAATAATGGATAAACCAGGTAAGTGATCCCTGTATAATAGGAGCTCACTCTCTTGTATTGTTTTTAAATGCTTTGATCTGGATGTTTAGTCAGAGTAATTATTTCTGACTAGTGTTGTGTGGGGTTGTCTTGAGCCAGAATTGCAAAGGCTGGTATCTCCCGGGCTAGACTCTAGGACAGTGGCGAGAGAAATGCAGTCATGGTATCATTTCTATCATACATGCATGTACCTGTATGCACACACTTGTAAACATGCTATTGCGCACAGTATTATGGCTGTCACCTGGTTGGTATCTTACTGGCCTAGCCGGTACTTGGTGGTGCTGGTATTGCAGACCTACTGGATATCTAAATGTCGGAGTGTGTGTAGTTTTTTATTTTTTATTTTTTCTACTTTTATTAAGACTAGTGGCACCCACCAGTAGGTGGCGCTGTGTGGAGGCAGGAATAGGAAGCTACATTTTTATTACTGCCTCTCTCTGCTGACTAGATCTGCAGGGTTCAGCTCCTATATAGCACAGAGTATAGCCAGCAGCTCAGGTAAGTGAGGGATGGGGAATACAAAGGACAGGATCCCATCAGAAACCATCTCAATCCCTCTTTTATTTATTGACGTTAAATCCCCCTTTTTATTTTTTTATTTTTATTTTTTTTTATTCACGGAGGGGTGAATGCTGATCCCCTTGTGGTTTCTACCAGCGCTTAAGTTCTGCACCTTCTCCTACCTTGGGGCTTCCCTCTTGCCAGTCACTCGCATCTTGCGCCCTAAGGAAGCTACCTGTGCGGCCTTTTGGATGCGCCGGACCCAGATACCTTGAAGGAGGATCCAAGTACCCTGCAGCTGTACAGGGGAAATGGATCCTAGGTGCAAAAACATTTAGCTCGCAGCAGGACTAAAGGGGAAAAAAAAAAAAACCTGCCGTCAACTGCATGTCCTGAGCATTTAGGGAATGGTCACATTTAATTTCCCCCCTGTCTTAGTGTAATATGCACATCTAATTAATGATGCAAATAAGGCCAGTATTTATCCAACAAAGGTGGAACCCTAGTTACATTTCCAGGCATAGTAACTGTACAGCCCCTCAATCTGTCCTAGAGGGAGATGTTTGGAATAGTCTTTCTGAAGACCAATTCTCACTTTGCTCTCCATGTGGAATGAAATATATCTCCTCTCTGCTAGGAATTTCTCATTTAAAGGGACATGCATCCAGGGCCGGACTGGGAGCAAAATTCGGCCCGGGCATTTTTTTTTTTTTTATCGCAGCGGCCCACTAAGGGGGCGGGGCAATGGAGGTGTGTTTTGTCATCACCAATGACAAGCACGCCCCCTCTCAAAGTGAGCATGTTGGTTCAATGCCCTTCCAGGGCAGACCATGCGCAGAGCTCTGCTGAAGAGCTCTAGCATGAGAAAAAAGCCCTGTATTTGTTCTGCACAGTGCAAGCAAATGTAATAACATGCTTGCACTGTGTTTCCTTGCAACTTGTCTCTGGTGTCTCTATACCTGGATACCAGGTGACAAAAATGCCAGGAAAGAGTATTGTGCATGTGTTTGGAGCCTGCTTGTGGTATTGCGTGTGTAGAGTGAGCTGATTGTGGTGTGGTATTGAAGTGTGGTATTGTGTAATAAGGCTGGTTTCAGTCATGTTGTGTTTGTGGTGTAATGTGATACATATGTGGCTAGGGGCTGTAGAGGATGTATGTATAGGGGATGTAGCAAGTGTGTGTGTGTATAGGTGATGTAGTGTTTGTAGAAAGTGTGTGTTTAGGGGTGTAGTATGTGTTTGCTTACAAGGAATCTTGTGTGTGTGTGTGTGTGTGTGTGTGTGTGTATAGGAGTCTAGTGTGTTTGAAGGACCCAGAATGTGTAGGAGATCTAGTGAGTGTTTATAACTGATTCAGAGTGTATATAGGGATCGTGTGTGTGTGTGTGTGTGTAGATGATCCAGAGTTGGGTAAAGGATCTAGTGTGTGTGTCTGGAATGTAATGTGTTTAGGGGTGCAGTATGTGTGTGAGGGGTGCTGAGTGTGTGAGTCCTGAGTGGGATGTGTGTGAGTACTGTGTATGATGGGTTAGAGAGTGCTGTGAGTGCTGCGTGTGATGGGTGTGAGAGTGCTGTGGGTAAGAGTGATGGGTGTGAGTGCTGTATAAATGTTAGCATGGATTGTGTGTAAAGGGGGGGGGGGCTGTAAATAAACAAATAAAATAGCAGGCATTATGTCCCCCCCTCCCTTCTTACCTTTAGCCTGGGAGGGGGGGGGGACTGGTACCTGGGACTGGGAGGCAGAGTGGCAGTGTTCCCTGGTGGTCCTCGTGGTGAGTGAACTCTAGCCTGCGGGCTAGAGTTCACTCTCGCAAGATCCGGTCGTTGCCATGGCAACGCTCCGGATCTCGCGAGAGGAACCCGGCGGAGCTGCAAGTTAGAGCTCCGCTGGGTCCTCTCTCCAGGCAGGCTGTCTTCCTCCCTCTCTCCCCGCCGGCGGCCGCATTTGACAGCATGTGGGCCGGTGAGGGAGATCTTTGATCTCCCCACCGGCCATCCAAGGAATACAGCGGGGCCGGCGCTAGGATAGTGCCGGCCCCCCCATAGACCGACAGGGGAGATCCTGGGACTTCCCCTGGCCACCGCGGCCCACCGGGCATTTGCCCGGTGTGCCCGATGGCCAGTCCGGGCCTGCATGCATCACTTGACAACTGAAGCCTGCACTGCATGATCAGACTGTGTCCATTTCTAGGGCTAGGACACTAGTTGGGTGTCCCCTTGGATGTGGTGTTGAATGTATAAGAAAGTGATATGTAAGCCAGTATATCTGAAAATAAATCACTTGCCTTCTAATTTCCTTGACTTATACTTGCCCTTCAATACATTTCTGCAGAAACCCCTTCCCCCAGCAGTCAGCCTAGCTAAGGTAATCATTTTCTGTTGGCTCTATAGAGCTAATGTGAGTGGCAGATGTTCTCTGCTAGAGCAGCCTGCCTTCTCACTTTCTCTGTGGACAGATCACTTAAAGGTACACTCCAGGCACCCAGACCACTTCTGCCCATTGGAGTGGTCTGGGTGCCAACTCCCACTACCCTTAACCCTGCAAGAGAAATTATTGCAGTTTTTTATAAACTGCAATAATCACCTTGCAGGGTTAACTCCACCTCTAGTGGCTGTCTACAAGACAGCCAGTTGAGGGCACTTCCGTGTCCATAGCACAGGAAACCTGTGTTAGAGCATCGCTGGATGTCCTCACGCTGTGTAAGGTCCTCCAGTGTTGCTCAATTATCCATAGGAAAGCATTTTCAATGGTTTCCTATGGAGAGCTTGCATGCGCGGCACTGTCGCACATGCGCATTAGGTTTCGCGGGCGGGATCAGTCTCGCCCACTGGCTGACGTAATCACTGGGAGGGTTGGCGAGCAGAAACCATCTGTGGGGTCTCAGGTAAGTGACCTGAAGAGGTTTTCACCCCTTCAGCTACAGGAGAGGGGACCTGCAGTGCCAGGAAATTGTTTTCCTAACACTGGAGAGTCCCTTTAATAAAAAGTCTCAAGCTCACACCTTCAAAATAAGATTTTTCTTACAAGTCTCTGGTTACTTCCTTTCATGTTTGCTGTGTACATCTTGGTCAGGGGAGGTGTTGATAGGGCTGCACAAATCATGAGAAGTAATAGATGGGTTGGAAATTAATAAATCTGAATTCTGCTAGACAGTTAATAGAACTTCTAGAGCAGGGGTTCTCAACCTAGTCCTCAAGGACACCCAAACTGCCCAGGATTGAAAGGGGGGGGGGGGGGGGCACTTTAGACACAACAGGGTAATCCCTAAATCCCTGCACTGGTAGGGGGTCCTTAAGGACTGGGTCGATAACCCCCTGCTCTAAAGTTGGACTTTTTATGATGTTTAGCTTGATGATGATTTGTTCAAAGGACAAGAACAGATTCTTACTTAATCAGGTGAAGAAATGTCCCCTTTCTCCAATATTCCATCGTAACGTCTTTCACCCCTTCCCCAGTTAGTGGTAAACCTAGTCTCTCTTCCTCCATATCACAATTGTATAGTTACACTTCTACATTTCTTAGTTGGTCCTTAATCCTTCCAACCACATCTTTCCTAACCTCCTCCCCACCTCCAGTGCAGTCCTATTCTATTTGCTCTATATTACCAATCCCTCTCCTCTTTACTTCTACTTGTCTCCTTTTATGCATGAGCTGGAACGTCATATGCTAGATACAAGCACTCTAGGACCCAGCTGCCACCTCAATTGTGTGTGTGTTTCTTTCCTGGTGCTTCTGATATCACCTTTCAAATCTAAGATTTGATATTCATACACTTTAAAATGAAAGTATTTAGAAAATTGGGCAGACTAGATGGGCCAAATGGTTCTTATCTGCCATCACATTCTATGTTTCTATTGTATCTCAGTCGAGGTGTATGCTGTTTATAGGTAAAGTTAAATAAAAACAAATTGTTGCTGTAGTTTAGGTCCTAACATTTGTTCCCCTTGACTTACAGAAACCCTCCTCTTCATTGTAACCAGGATAGAATATGTTGCTGGAGCTGGCTTGCCACCCAGTCAGGAAGAGGACAACTACATGGGGCGAGCAGTTCCTCTAGGGGTACTACCAAATGCCTCCTGGGTTTTCTTTAGTCCTGAAGGGGAACTGTTTGCTGTCCGTCGTGGAGATGTGTACAGAGGAAATATACCTTCACAGCAAGGCCTGGACTGGTTCAATGTTGCCAAAAAAGTGGGTAAAGCTTACTGGGGCAACTTCAGATTTATCCTCTTTGATCCCAATGGTGTTTTGTATGCAGTAACAGGCAAAGGGGATATCTACAAGGGTCCTGCTCCGACCAATGCAAACATGCCTTGGCTTTATCGTCAAGCCACCAAAATAGGATCTGGTATG
The DNA here is from genome assembly GCF_036172605.1 of Pelobates fuscus. Lineage (NCBI taxonomy): Eukaryota > Metazoa > Chordata > Amphibia > Anura > Pelobatidae > Pelobates > Pelobates fuscus. The sequence continues at coordinate 13,641,814 of NC_086322.1, read as the reverse complement.
TGGAACTCCTTAAGGGCCCTCTTCTTTGATCCTCACGGCATTCTGTATGCAGTGAAATCAGATGGCCGTCTTGTGAAGAGAAACCCCCCAACAGACTCCAAGGATGACTGGTTTGCGACATGCATACCTGTTGGCAATGAGAACTGGTTCCAGCTCACTCACTTCATGGCTTTCAGTCCTGATGGATCATTCTGGTGTGTCAATGATAACACAGGATATATGTATAAATGGTCACCTCAAGCTGTACATTCCAACTTTGCTCAAAAAGATGCAGAATCCATGGGCTGGGGCTATAGCGCAGGCCTCTTCTTTGCTTTCACGTATGACAAAATCATCTCCAGTATAGAGAGCCTTGAATTCCTTCCAAATGATGGTAAAATTGTATCCCAAGGCGATTCAGTGCTGGAAAAACAAATCTACAGAAACACCAGTGATACTCCTCTCAAACATCTCTTTACGTAAGTAAAGCCCTCGGGTAGACCACATACGTGTCTGTAGAATGTATTCAGACACTGGATTCCAGAATGAGTAATTCTAAATGGGAATGGTGTCCAATAGTCCAATATTTAACCCATAAAGGCTATGCATGCCAATAAGAGTGAACATGCCATCACCAGTAACATTCACCTCCCAAAATGAGATCCTTGCTTTGCAGATCCTTTCTGGAGAGTTCTGGGATATGTGAAAATGCCTTGTGTTTACACTATGAAAGCAAATTTAGTGATGAGCTTTATATGCATTTGCTGGTATTTTTGTATTGCATCAGGTGATCTACAGCTATACCAGTACAGGGACACTGACAGGTAAGGTAACCCAACTATAGTGATATCTATATCGCTCCAAGAGGAGATATAAGGTGACTGCGTTCCTGCTACCTGATCTTTCTGTATGCTGTGATCCTGGGCCCCCCAGGACAAGTTGGATGGAGATCTAACTATATATGGGGTGTTCCTTCTGTGGGTTGTTTTTTCTTCCCTAGTCTGCAGAGGAGTCTGCATACAGAGTTATGGGGATAACTTTCAGAGTATCCAATCCCCTGGGTCAGTTGCTCCTGTAGTAGATATGAACCGGATTGTGGAACACCAGAGTGCTGTACCAAAGTGCTTTATGTAGTGCCCCAAGGTGCTAGTGGATAGGGATATGTCTGTATCCAGGAATCTAACCATTGTAGTGCAGATTGCCTGGTATAGTTTGGTGTGTTGTATATCCCTGGTATGCACATCTTATGCTTAGTGTGCTGCAGTTTTTAGTACATGGATGGCCAGTCCCAGGTGCCAGTAACATCTGCTATTTGGTCAACTATAAGAGGACTGATCCCTAGACAGCCTTTTTGTCCAGAATTTTGGGTCTGGACCCTGAAAGGGGGGGGGGGGGGGGTGAGTTGGGAAGGCATGTGGTACTTATAGGTGGTCAAATCTTGTTGCATATGTTGTCCCAGATTTCTAGGTATCAGGGATAGGAGTGTCAGTGAGGCATTTAGTACCTCCAGAATTCAGATTTTATTTTTTTTTTTTTTTAGTTTTTTTTTTTTCTTCAGGTGTTTGTAGGGGTATCAGTATGTTCTCTGCTGTCAAGAGTGATTGTGTATGTGATTTTATTTGGGGGTGGTGAAGGGTATAGTAGGAACAGTATTTTTGGAGTGCAGGGAATGGTGTCTGGTGATGGCATGGATAAGGGATATTATTTGCTTCCATTAGGACATGTATAACCTCATATATGTACATTTTGACTGACCTCTCCAACATAGTGATGATGTTGGAGGAAACACATGGTGGATGGGTGAAGGTGTGTAGTGCCATCTTGTAATTGCTCTCTTGGGGAGAGTTGCTGATAGAGGTACAGAAAATGTTAGTGAAGATACATGTGCTCTGTTTCGGAGAATGTAAGATGGAGTTCCTCTTCCCACATGGTCATAAATCTAGGCTGATGGGTGGGTGTTTGGTTTTGAGCAGCTGATTCGAGCAGCGGTTAACCCTCTGTGGCCCTCTGAAACTCGTGTTTGTGAGTGCTGATATTGTAGCATTTGAAAGAGTTTCGTCCGCAAGTTCTTGCAAAGGTGAATAGGCAGAGCTGTCATCACAACTGGTAAAGTGAGGTATGGGGATTTAAAGGGGGTTATTGCTGTGTCTGAACAAAATAATGGGATATAGGGAGGGGGGAAATGGGTGGAGATATTGGGTAGTTTGCATAATTTTTGCCATATTTTTAGAGTGGGCACAATGGTGGAATGTGACATGTACATGGGTTTGAGGAAGGATTTGCCATTTTCATGTCACATGACTGTTTAAAGGTATCTGGAAACCCTGAATTTGCTAAACATATGTTTGATAGTGTTGGGTTGTATTATGGGGAAGGTTTGATTAGGGTGCCCATTTTTTAGGCTATGGGTACAGCACCGCCATCCAAACATTGGTGTGTGTGCAAGGTCTGTTTTTATTGTTTGCAGGAGGGGTTTGACTTTTAGATCGTAAAGTTTGTGGAGATCCCTTGGGAGCTGGACCCCGAGGTACTTTACTGCTGTCTATGCCCAAGCGAATGGGTATAACTGTTGCAGTGTTGATTTCAACTGGGGATTTACATGGATAGGCAGTATCTCACGCTTGGTAAAAATTACTAAAAAAAATTTAGAGAACTTGTTGCATAAGGAGATTTTGTCCAGTAGCTGGGGCATAGAAGCCATAGGGTCAGTTATGGTAAAAAGTAGGTCATCAGCAAATGCTGCTACTCTGAACTTTTGTGTATTTAATTGTATCCCCTGTATATTGGGGTTGTTAAGGATACCCAGCAGGAAGGGTTCTAGTATGCATATAAATAGAATGGGCGAGAGGACACCCCTCTCGTACAATTACTAATAGGGATAGAATCAGAGTTGACCATTTGACTCACTCTGGCTGTTGGGGTGGAGTATGTAGCGGGACCTGGGTAACTTGGATGCTATTATTTTTTTTATTTTTTTTTTTTTTATTAGAGTAGGTCAGTCACAGTTCCAGTATACGTTTGACAATGTTTATTGGGCACACAACTACATCCAGCACCACGTGCGCACACTGGGATGCATAACAATCTCCTGCTCTGGGATATACTAACTGTACAGAGGCACACGCATGAGTACACTTCACATACAGGGGGATGAACTTTGGGGCTTGGAGTCCTGGGAAGGGGGTACAGGGTTACATTGTATATGGGGAATAGCCCTGGGTTCATCTGGTGGTGATCAGATATCCACGTTGGAAGTTTGGGGCTCATGGCTCTGTACATCCACGGAATCAGTTCCATGGTGTTGCTTGGCTTAGTCCGGTGAATTCAAACTTAATGCTTAACCCCTTAAGGACACAACTTCAGAAATAAAAGGGAATCATGACAGAATGTTTCCGTCATGTGTTCTTAAGGGGTTAAACCAAGCGACTACTCGGATTGGTTGCTTGCTCCCTGCGGCCACCAATCAGCATTTTGTTCGCGCCGGCCAACCAGGAGAGTGGCACGAACTCAGTTTGAATGGACACTCCCTCTGCAGCCAGCGGGAGCCCTGCGGTCACGAGGCTCATTTACAGCTTCAGGAACCTGCTGGGCTGGTGCGTGTCTCTCCTGGGTAGCCACAAGCGTAACCTCGTAGCTTCCAGGTCATCAAAGTCAGCGTGCACAGGGCATTCGGTAATATGAACCGGCGGCCACCCAGGGGTGTCACGCGCCGCTCATTCCCCTGCAGTTTTCACACCTCGTTAGTGAGGTGTGAATGTTCTAATTGAAGCATGAAGGTGGTCCAGCACTGTTCAGGAGACAAATGCTCCCCCTGGTGGGCGTTCAGCAATACAAACCGGCGGCCACTCAAGGAAAGCACACGCTGCTTATTCCTTTGCGGTCTGTGGTTTTCACACCTCAGTTTATGCAATCCTGCCACAGAGTATAATGTGTATCCATTTGGGCCAAACCACATGGCTCTGAGGGTGTGGGAAAGCGGGACCAGTCCACCCTGTCAATGCCTTTTCCGTGTCAATGAACAGAAGGCTGGGCGCACGGGAGAGTCTGGCTATATGGATAAAGCTTATAATTTTGAGGGTTTTTTTGCCTCTCATCCCAGCATGAACCCTGCCTGGTCAGGGTGGACTAGTCCCTGCAAGAGTGCGTAGCCTTGTGGCCAGGATCTTGGTGAAAATGTTTAGGTCCACGTTAAGTAAAGTTCTAGGGCTCATAGAACATTTTGTGGAATCGCCTGTTGTAGACGGTCTGTAAGGTATTCAATATCGTGTGTCTGGGGTTTAAGGTTAGAGTGAGAATTTGTGTAATGCGGAGTATATCTGGAAGGTTGTGTGAGATGAAACCTGCCTTTGTTTTTTGATTTTAGAGATGCATGTAGTTTGTCTGGTATTCTGCAACATTTAGGCTAGGAGTCTGCCACATGTGCCTCCGTGAGAGTAATGGTTAGGTTTTTGCCAATATTAACTTCTTTTTTGGTTTGATTTGAGTAGTTGTTGCAGTGAGGATCTCTGGGAAACCCATTGTTTGTAAATGGTCAGTGACTGAGTTTGTTTGTGATGTTCTTCCAGGTTCCTCATGTTTAGGATCAGGTTGGTAATTTGTGCGTTTGTTTTTGGCAGCAATGAGGTGGCCTTTAGTTACTGCCTTGTGCGCCTTCCACGTAATTGTATGTGACAGAGGGGAATCTATATTCAATGAACTAGTGCTTCAAGGGATCATCTACTTGGGAGATGACATTGGTGTCACTGAGCTTCCATTGGAATGGGTGGGAGTGAGGGGATGACCGTGGTCAGACCAGGTAATGTGACCATAATGACATGTTTTCAAGTGCAGGAATCTGTGGTCTGGCCTGGAATATAATCCTGTGACATGTGAGTCATAGGAGTACTCCCTGGTGCAGTATGCTGAGTCTAGTAAGGAGTTGAGCTGTTTTCTAGCTGATTGGTACATTGTGGTGTCTAGTGAGATACCTACGTCACCACCCATGACTAGAAGACCCTCTTGAAATCAATGGCTCTCAGGCTTTTCCTTAGCACTCTACATTGTCTGCCATTTTGGAGGTATAGGTTGGCAAATGTGATGGTGATGGTTTTGCCCTATCTGACCTTTCACATAATGCATCTACCATTGCCATCTGTGAAGTAGATGTAAGTAAAGGCTACACGGGCTGCTATGAGGATGGCTACTCCTCATGATTTGGTTCCAGTAAAGAAACCATGTGGGTATTTTCTGTTGCAGAATGTGGGTGCGGCACTTTCTCTAAAGTGTGTCTCCTGGACAAATACCACATCTGCCTTCAGTTTGTGGAACTCCATTGAGGCTAGAGAACTTCTTTTGGGTGTATTGAGACCTCATACGTTTAGGGAGAATACCTGAAGAGACCATAGGTGTATGTGTTTTATAGATACTTGGAATGGGTTGAGGACCATGCATGCAGCTGCTAACAATCTACATTGTGGCAGGCCTGCTGCCTAACTATGAATTGCTGTATTTTATATGTATGTATTCCTTCTTTAATCTTTACCTTTGTGTAGTTTTGACTGTAAAACCTTAAAAATATATTTTGACCACCCAGGGGCGCACAGAGCTCCATGTGCCGGACCACCCGGTACTCCATTTAGAACGTTTTCTTAGAATGTTTACACCTTGCTAACGAGGTGTGAAAACTGCAGACCGCAAGGGAATGAGTGGTGCATGCTTCCCCCTGGGTGGCCACCAGTTCATATAACCGAATCCCCACCAAGGAGCATTTGACTCCCAAACCTGCCTGCATACACTGTCTTCGATCCTGGTGTCAGGGAAAAATCATACCTGCTCCTAATGGAGCGATAGTCACTGTCACTCTCAAACCTGGGAGCTATGAGGCTAGAAGCATGGCTGCCCAGGGGAATGCTTTCTCAGGCGGATAGCTGAGTGGTTATGCACTGGAGAGGGATGTGCTCCAGCAGCGAGGTCCTGAATTGGAGTAGGGGTAGATATCAAGAGTTTTCTGGGCTCTCACAAATTGCAGTGACCCCTAAAAAAGCACAAAGATTGATCTGTAGGAGTCCAAGCTCTGGTGGCAGGGCTCTGTAGGGTTTATGTAGAGGATTGGGCACTTCTTGCTCATCTGACTTGGCGGTTCTCTGGTTGTTCCTCTCTTGGACGGTGTTTGCCAGTGAGTTGTTTGAGCACATCCTGAACAGATGCCAGTGTGAAGTACCCTTGTGAGTTGTGTATAAGGCAAAGGGAAATCCCCATCTGTATGTGAGATTCTCAATCTTAGTTGGTTGGTGATGGGCCTTAATGCCCACTTCGCTTGAAGCGTAGCTCAGGATATGTCTGGGTAGATTTTGATTGGGGCATTATGGAACTGTAGTGGTCATCAGGTCTGTCTGGGTGCCCAGAGGATACCCTTTTTCAGAGAGAAGTAATGGATACGGCAGGAGATATCCCTCATTGAGTGGGGGGCTGTTCGCCTTAGGGCTCTGTGTGCCCTGTCTATACAGCACCTGTGTATTTGGAGCTCTGCCTAAAATCAGGTTAAAAAGTTCAGTGAGTGTTGCTGTCAGATTCTCTTGGTTTTTGTTCGGGGAGGCATTTAATGTGCAAGTTGTTGCACCTGCCCATGTTTTGTCATCCAGGGATCTGTAAGTATATTGGGCCTCTATTGAGCTCTGCATCTGCTGTGTGGGTGGAGAGGATATCTGTCATCCTCTAAGGTACTCACTCTGTCTTCAACATGGCAGATGTCTCCAGCTTTATCTGGAATGACCTCTCCAGCTTCCCCAGCATTGCAGCCAGATCATGCTGTGAAGGGAAGTTGCAGAGGGCTTCTGTAATCTCAATCGGTGGTATAGTGTGAGCGCCTTCTGGGCTTGATGGTGCTGATCCATCCTGCGAGGACTCTGGGGCCTGGGATAGCATTAATTATCATGGAAGAATTTAGTTAGGGCACCCAATTTTCCAGCTGGGCATTTGCCGGAGTGCCTCTGGGTAGATAGTGAGCGTTTGGGCTGTGCCATTGTGGCTTGTGATGCCCGACTAAGGATCGCGTGCAGGTTCTCTAAGAGCACCATTAGAAGGTGGCCATTCAGCTCAGAGGTTCTTTGCTCCTATCTTGTATTCCACTTATAGGGACAATAGAGGAAGCTGATTTGGAGAGGGTTGTGTATGGGAAGCTCTGCTACTATAATGGGTGTTGGAACAAAATGTAGATCTCTTTAAATAATTACTACTTTGCCATGGACCTCTATGTAACTTGGTAATCTCTGGCTTGTCCTACAATCTTTTTCCAGCGTTGGGGTTCATCATGAACAGACAGTCACAAGTTGTTCAGAGTAACTTCTCCAAAGATCTTATTGCATATCACAGGTTATATTGTGTACTTTTATTCTTTATCCAATCAGTTACACCTGGTCCTAATGTATAGTGGTTAAAGGAGGTGATTAGTTTGGCTGTTACTAGGCAGATCAGCAGCAAGGGGGGTGGTGTGGGGAGGGGTGGAAACCATGTATAAAGTCAAAGCATGTAAACCACAAACACTCTATACACTGAACAGAACTTGGCTTGTTGATCTAGAGGCTCTTTTCACCAACATTTTAAAAATCAAAAGGCAGAAAAATAATCACATTCCAATGGCAAATGGATTATATAGGGGGATAATCAATACAGTGGGTGGAGGGATAGTTGCCATATTGGGGGACATTAAAATCTTATTTGTTCCCCCTCTACTTGAGGCTAATAAGGCTGTTTAATTCTGAGCCCTGGTAATTCTGTGGGCGTTATTGCTGTCGCTTTTTGGCCAGCTCTGGGAAATGTATCTGGTTTAACTCTACAATGCTGCTGCCCATCCCACGTCTTCTCTATTAAGGGTTGATGAGTATGTAGGGGTTTAGATAAATACCCATCTCAGATTTTTATATAATTAATCTTATTTATAAAATATTTTACCAGGAAAGATACATTGAGATTTCTCTCGTTTTCAAGTATGTCCTGGGTTCAAGTATGTCTGATGGAAACTAGATGGATTGTTGGTGTAGAACTCAGAGGTTTGCCTTGACGTGGCAGGTGAGCTTCCACCTAATGGCCATTGGAGTGATACTAATAACCCCCAGTTATTTTATATGCATAGGGATTTGGGATTGTGTGCAGAACTCTTTACTCTGGTTTTATTGTATGTATTGGGTTGATATATACTATGGTCTATGCTGCCGCCCAGGATTAGTAGTAGTCTGAGCACAGGACCTATCTCTGTATAAATGGTGAAGCAAAGTCTAACTTGGTGAGATATGGGCATAAAAACACATTGTGTTTAAAATGTTGGTCATTCTCCAAGCCAATAACACCAGCTTTTTCTTTTATAATTAAACTAAATCAGTCTCCCTAACTGTTTCTGTTCTTTCATGCTAGGGTTTCTAAAACTGTTAAATCAAGCAGCACTTTCAGCGAGGAACATGGATTCACAGTGCAGGCTGGTGTGGAGCTGACTTTTAAAGCTGGAGTCCCGTACTTGGCTCAATCAGGGGGGAAGATTTCAGTCAACACTACTACATCTCATACCTGGAACTTTACCAAAACCAATGAAATAGAGGTAAATGGACCTGGGACTGGGTATATAGAAGAACAAAATCTGATCTCTTTAATTGACCACTTCTTGCCATGGACTTCTATGTAATTTAGCAGTCTGTGGTTTGTCCTGCGATCTCTTACCAGTGCTGGGAAGGCCACCCTGAACTGACACACAAGTTGTTTAGAGTAATTTCTCCATAGATGTGATTGCATAGCACAAGTTATATTATGTACTTTTATTCTTTGTCCAATCAGGTGGTGTTGGGGGTCAGTTTTATTGCTGAGGTATGATATATCAAAATATACTTTGGTTACAGACATTGAAGCTGTTTCTGTACAATGTTTTAAAATGCTTAGTAGGGGCTTCTCTTGCTTGAAAATCACGTACTAAACCGCACCCTGAGTTGTGCTGAGCAGGCTTATTTATCTACTCCAACATACAGAATTGTGCCTTATGTTGGAACTGCTTGGTTTGCAAATTAAACTATACCAACTGCAATTGGCATCACCCTAGACTGAAAACCTAATATCCTCTTTGCTGTGAGGAATTGGATGCAAGGCATGATTGAAATACACTGTTATTTCTAACAGGTGGTTTTTCCCCAGATCTGCGGGATAAGCGAAAATTGGTGACTAGTCCATGGCCATTTGAGACCTGAGAAATATCCAGCCTTACAGATGGTTACACCATGTCTTGAGCAGGGGCGCACAAATCCAAATCCCTTACCTCTGGCTGGGCACTCAGGTTTTTCTAATTACCTGTCTCCCTGCAGCCATAACACAGCAGCAATTGACGTCAGCCAGCCTGTCCTGACGTCAGGTGGAGGCGTGACTTCCACTGCTCTTCTCCCAGACTCCCCATCAGACATTGAACTGAATTTGGCTTGTTACTCTAGGGGCTTATTAACAAAACATTAAAAATCAAAGGGCATAATGATTCAATCAGTCTAAATTACTGTTTGAGATGAGGGGTGCTCGTAGGATTTGCCGGTAGCTGCTTAAACCTAGCTGCCAAGGTTAAAGGAGCAATAGTTGACAAGATGCATGTGGGGTTTCTGACTTGTAATTACTCCTCCCTGGAAGCAAGCAATGATCAGATGAGGAAGTGATCCCCCAGTTTGGATGCTCAGATCCTCTTTATATGGGACTTCATGATCAGAGAGGCTTCTGGAAATGGTAGTTCAGTTAGAAACATAGAAACATAGAATGTGACGGCAGATAAGAACCATTCGGCCCATCTAGTCTGCCCAGTTTTATAAATACTTTCATTAGTCCCTGGCCTTATCTTATAGTTAGGATAGCCTTATGCCTATCCCATGCATGCTTAAACTCCTTTACTGTGTTAACCTCTACCACTTCAGCTGGAAGGCTATTCCATGCATCCACTACCCTCTCAGTAAAGTAATACTTCCTGATATTATTTTTAAACCTTTGTCCCTCTAATTTAAGACTATGTCCTCTTGTTGTGGTAGTTTTTCTTCGTTTAAATATAGTCTCCTCCTTTACTGTGTTGATTCCCTTTATGTATTTAAATGTTTCTATCATATCCCCCCTGTCTCGTCTTTCCTCCAAGCTATACATGTTAAGATCCTTTAACCTTTCCTGGTAAGTTTTATCCTGCAATCCATGAACCAGTTTAGTAGCCCTTCTCTGAACTCTCTCTAAGGTATCAATATCCTTCTGAAGATATGGCCTCCAGTACAGCGTACAATACTCCAAGTGAGGTCTCACCAGTGTTCTGTACAATGGCATGAGCACTTCCCTCTTTCTACTGCTAATACCTCTCCCTATACAACCAAGCATTCTGCTAGCATTTCCTGCTGCTCTATTACATTGTCTGCCTACCTTTAAGTCCTCAGAAATAATCACCCCTAAATCCCTTTCCTCAGATGTTGAGGTTAGGACTCTATCAAATATTCTGTACTCTGCCCTTGGGTTTTTACGTCCAAGAGGCATTATCTTGCACTTATCCACATTAAATATCAGTTGCCACAACTCTGACCATTTTTCTAGTTTACCTAAATCATTTGGCTTATCCCTCCTGGAACATCAACCCTGTTACATATCTTAGTATCATCCGCAAAAAGACACACCTTACCATCAAGACCTTCTGCAATATCACTAATAAAAATATTAAAGAGAATGGGTCCAAGTACAGATCCCTGAGGTACCCCACTGGTGACAAGCCCAAGCTTCGAATATACTCCATTGACTACAACCCTCTGTTGCCTGTCACTCAGCCACTGCCTTACCCATTCAACAATATTGGAATCCAAACTCAAAGATTGCAGTTTATTGATAAGCCTCCTATGTGCAACAGTGTCAAAAGCCTTACTGAAATCTAGGTAAGCAATGTCTACTGCACCACCCTGATCTATAATTTTAGTTACCCAATCAAAAAAATCAATAAGATTAGTTTGGCATGATCTCCCTGAAGTAAACCAATGTTGTCTCTGATCTTGAAATCCATGTGTTTTTAGATGTTCAACAATCCTATCCTTTAACATGGTTTCCATCACTTTCCCCACTACTGAAGTAAGGCTTACTGGCCTATAGTTGCCTGACTCCTCCTTATTACCTTTCTTGTGAATGGGCACAACATTCACCAACTTCCAATCTTCTGGGACTACTCCTGTTATCAATGATTGGTTAAATAAATCTGTTAATGGTTTTGCTAGTACACCACTAAGCTCTTTTAATAGCTTTGGGTGTATTCCATCAGGTCCCATTGACTTATTTGTCTTTACTTTTGACAGTTGAAATAGAACCTCTTCCTCTGTAAACTCACGTGTAATAAATGACTCATTTATCCTTTTTTTTTTTTTTAACAGAGGTCCCTTTCCTTCATTTTCAGCTGTAAATACAGAACAAAAATATTCATTGAGGCAGTCAGCTAGACCTTTATCCTCATCTACATACTTTCCTTCTTTTGTTTTTAATCGAACTAATCCTTGTTTTACTTTTCTTTTCTCATTTATGTATCTAAAAAAAGTTTTGTCCCCCTTTTTACTGACTGTGCTATTTTCTCTTCTGTATGATTTGGAAGCTCGTATAACTTGCTTGGCCTCTTTCTGCCTAATCTTATAGGTCATTCTGTCTTCCTCACTCTGTTTTTTTTTTATAATTACTAACTGCTAACTTTTTGGTTTTTCACTATTTTGGCCACATCTAGGGAGTACCACAGTGGTTTCTTGAATTTTTTGCTTTTACTGACAAGCCTAATGCAATTTGCTGTTGCCTTCAGTAGTGCAACTTTTAAATAATCCCATTTCTTTTGGACTCCATTTAAATTGCTCCAGTCTGATAATGACTCCTTTACACATATTCTAATTTTGGAAAGTCTGGTTTTCTAAAGTCTAAAACTTTTGTTTGTGTGGTGTGACTCAGTCACTGTTCTTATATTAAACCACACTGACTGACTGATCACTGGATCCTAAACTTTCACCTACAGTAATATCTGATACCAAATCTCCATTTGTTAACACTAAATCTAGTATGGCTCTTTACGAGTTGGCTCCTCAACGACTTGTTTTAGAGACAATCCCAGTAGGGAGTTTAGAATTTGTGTGCTTCTGGCACAAGTAGCTATTTTTGTTTTCCAATTCACATCAGGAAGATTAAAGTCACCCATGGTGATAACTTCCCCCTTCATTGTCATTTTAGCTATTTCTTCAACTAGTAGATTATCTAACTCTTCAATTTGTCCTGGGGGCCTATAAATCACACCTACACGAACTACTGTGTGATTACCAAATTCGAACGTAACCCAAATGGACTCTATGTTCGTCTCACTAACCTTTATTAGGCTAGATTTTATGCTATCCTTCACATACAGGGCCACCCCTCCCCCTTTCTTGCCTTCCCTGTCTTTTCTATATAAAGAGTACCCTGGTATTGCTATGTCCCAGTCATTTTTTTCATTATACCATGTCTCAGTAACAGCGACTAAATCTATACTATCAGTTGCCATTATTGCCACAAGTTCATGGATCTTATTCCCTAAACTGCGAGCATTTGTAGACATGACTCTAAGCTTATCATTTTGTAACACACTTGCTACAGGCACCTTCTGTCCTTGTTTTGGGGGACAATTGGATTGATGTTTTATCACCCTTTTGCCCCCCCTCCTAGTTTAAATACATCTTGGCAAAACCTCTGAACTGCTCACTGAGAACATTTGTTCTCTTTTGAGAAAGATGCAAACCATCTTTTTGTACAGTTTATTTCCATTCCAAACAGAGCTACCATGAGCAATAAAGCCAAATCCTTGCTCCCAACACCATTCACCAAGCCACAAGTTAAAGTCCCTAATACGCATCCGCCTGTCATTCTGAGTGTTATGCACAGGCAGAATTTCAGAGAATGACAGTGTGGAAGCAACCTGCCGTATATCATTGGCAGAAACACTAAAAACTTCCTTAACCTCTGAAACCTCATTGCAAGCCAAGTCATTTGTCCCTAAATGGACAAGTACATCCAATTCCCCTTCCTGCTTTGCTTGCTTAACAATATTACAGATATGTCTCCTGTCTCTGTGAGCAGTAGCTCCGGGAAGACCCCTCACAAGACCACCATTGTCCATCTCCACACCTCTTATGATGGAATCCCCCAACAACTGCTTTCTATTAGGCCTCATCATAGTCTTCAAGCCTCTCTCCACAACACCACTGGCCTCAATGCCTCTCTCCACAACACCACTGGCCTCAGTGCCTCTCTCCACAACACCTCTAGCCTCAGTGCCTCTCTCCACGACACCTCTAGCCTCAGTGCCTCTCTGCACGACACCACTAGCCTCAGTGCCTCTCTGCACGACACCACTAGCCTCAGTGCCTCTCTGCACGACACCACTAGCCTCAGTGCCTCTCTGCACGACACCACTAGCCTCAGTGCCTCTCTGCACGACACCACTAGCCTCAGTGCCTCTCTGCACGACACCACTAGCCTCAGTGCCTCTCTGCACGACACCACTAGCCTCAGTGCCTCTCTGCACGACACCACTAGCCTCAGTGCCTCTCTGCACGACACCACTAGCCTCAGTGCCTCTCTGCACGACACCACTAGCCTCAGTGCCTCTCTGCACGACACCACTAGCCTCAGTGCCTCTCTGCACGACACCACTAGCCTCAGTGCCTCTCTGCACGACACCACTAGCCTCAGTGCCTCTCTGCACGACACCACTAGCCTCAGTGCCTCTCTGCACGACACCACTAGCCTCAGTGCCTCTCTGCACGACACCACTAGCCTCAGTGCCTCTCTGCACGACACCACTAGCCTCAGTGCCTCTCTGCACGACACCACTAGCCTCAGTGCCTCTCTGCACGACACCACTAGCCTCAGTGCCTCTCTGCACGACACCACTAGCCTCAGTGCCTCTCTGCACGACACCACTAGCCTCAGTGCCTCTCTGCACGACACCACTAGCCTCAGTGCCTCTCTGCACGACACCATTACACTCTGAAAGTGCAGAAAATTCAGTTGATTGCTTCTTACTCCTATGCCTAGCTTGGCAACTCACAAACTTTGACTATGATCTTGGATAGAAGCTTGTAGGCAGGGCTGGCGCTACAATCAGGCAGCCTTAGGGAGCACCGGCCCTGGGGGTGCAATGTCAGGCTGACCGGCAGGAGGAAGGCGCACTGCACTCCCCTCAATGACGAAGGACCTCATATCCCTGTGTACCACACCACGCGGCTGTCGCCCAATGATGAGATGGGACTCCACCGACCCGGACCGTATGCACCCCAGGGACCAGGTTGAAAAGATGTAATTGTAACTGCCTTTGTGTCTCTGTAGGTCTTTGACTGTGTGCCTGAAATGATGCTTGAGAGGAAAGACACAAACGAAAGAGCCACACAGAGGGGCTGGTGGAGAATGAGACAAAGAGGCTGGGGGGAGATGCATACAAAGGGGGTTGTAAGTCCCATTAAAGGGGAATAAAATACACAAGCACAAAAGGGGAAAAATTCAAAAGGGGGTGTGGGTTACAACAAGAAACATACAAGATGTGGTTTTATATTTTTGTGGGGTGCATTACAATGCATCTTCACCTGTGTAGCTAAAGATCCTTGCACCACCTCTGCTTATAGGGGCAGAGAGGGACATACTGTAGCTGCTATGCAATGTTATGGCTCACAAATTTTAAAATGAAGAGGTGTTGAGGAGGCAGGGAAGAAGCAAAACACCAGGAACTGTATTCTAGCTTTAAAAGCATACAGGCATGATAAAATAGTAGGCCACAAACTAAAAATGCATATGTTGTGATGGTGCTTGGAAATACCCTTGTGGAGAGCGAAAGCAGAGTTCAGAGACATTCAGCCAAGATCCTCCTATCCATTGTGCAGTTAATGAAGGTCTAAGGCCAAATAGAATCTTTAATGGATCCTTATGGCCTACAACTCCCTGGCTTTGTAATTAATAACCCTGTAATTTCACTATGGAGTGTAAGATCAATGTACTGCGTAAATGGATATATGCCTAATCCTTTACATTCTAGAGCTAGACTTGTCTCCCATAAAGCTTTTTGTCTTCTGATCACTAACCAGATCATTCTGCTAAGACCATATGGTGACAAACATTGCTAGTGGTCTTCTGTTTTACTTCATGGCAGGGCTTGCCTACCAAACTGACATTAAATCCTCCTATTGCAATGATCCTTATTGCTGTTACTAAAGACTGTTGTGCTCTTATAAGGTTTCTTCTCTCTTCCCCTACAGACGTCATTCTCCGGTACGACAGAGGTCACATTGGAACCACACACCAGCGTATGTGTCACTGCATCCATCACAAAGGGAGAAATGGATGTGCCTTACCGTGCCAGGGTCAAAACCATGTTGGGTAATGAAACTACCATAGAGGGAATATGGAAAGGAGCCAGTTGTTTTGATCTGTTGGTCTCCCAAGAGAACTACAAACCATCTGCTCTTTCTCTTCATAAACTCAGGATATAATTTAAATCTTACATGTGCTCCATATTCCTGAGATCAGTATTGTGGTGTCATTGTGTTGGTAGCAAATATGTAATGACTACATGGCTTGTGAAGTGAAATCCTCAATAAATACTCTAGCATTATTGGTGTCTGTATTCTATCCTGTAATCCACACGATGACAGGAAGGGTCATTGTGTTTTATGCTATGGTAACTTCTGCCACTTGCCAATCTCTACACTAGACTAAATCCAAGCTAGATGTTTGCTGGTGGTACACGCTTCAATATTGAGCAGATGAATCTGTGTAGAGGTAACTGGAAGAAATGTTGCAATCTAGTCTGACATGACCTTTATTGTATTTGAAAGGAATGTCACAGTATACCTCTAAATTCTTGGTGTCCCCTCTCATGTGTCTGTCACTCAATGTGTACCAGCAGAGACAAAGGAGAGTTGCTAGCAGCTGGGGATCACCTTGTCTGGCTCATAATACTAGCGGCACAAATCAGCCGATGCCATGAGTTAATTCATGGAGAGCTTTTAGTGCCACCAACATCTTATGAACTTCTGTGCAAATAAACCCTTTTTACAGAGTCGCTTCTGACATATATGCTGATTTTCAAAACCCTGAGGAAATACTTGTGGTTCCAATTACAGCAAGAAATTATGGTGGCATGACTGGAAATGTGGCACATGGCAAGCCAACTGCCCATAATTGAACTAACTTCCAAGTTGTACTACTTGCTGGCTGCTTGTACATCCTGACCCGAATTTAACCGATCTGATACAAACTCAAGCTGTCTGTTAAAATCCTGACCAAATTCAATCCTCTGGAGCCTGCTTCATAAAATCCAGACCTTATAAATACAGTACCCTTTGGTACAGGGCCATTCAGACTTTGGTTAACCCCTTTCTATCAACCCCAGTGATCTCTCAACCGGTTATCCAGTGTACTCTTTTTCCTCTACTTAATGTTTTTCTCTGGTCTATTCTCCTTTCTATTACTAACCATGTTAAACCCTTCACGACATTAAACGGAAATTTTCTGTCATGCTTCGTTAAGGACGCATGACAGAACTTCCATCACTTACTAAAGTTAACAGATTGCAGGGTTGACACTCATCCGGTCTGCCTCGATATTCAAGGCATGCCAGGAGCACTCGATCACGCTGTGATCATTCTGACATGCTGTCAGAGCAAGTACATGTGCTGCAGGGACTCCTGATCCACCTCCCTGTGCTTCCGAGGTCAGTGTGAAGTGCAGGGAGCCGGATCACTGCTTATTTTTCTCCCTGTGTGTATAAACCCCCTCCGCCCCTTTACCCATTTTAAATAAAATGAACCCCCTCCCTGACACATACTGTGGCAAAATTATCCACTTTTTATTTTTTTGCAGGGGCTTGTTTGCCAGCCTCGTACCCTGTGACTATGGCCCAGCAATTGACCTGGCTAAACTATTTTAAACAGGCTCTGTTTGTGAAATTGGGACTATATGGCTCGTTTACTGAACAGCCACACGAACCGGAGACCACCCTGGAGCTTGTTAAGCTCAATTGATACATTGTTTCAATTTCCACCGCAGTGGTCGAAGTGTTCATCTGAGTGGCTGCAATTCCTATAGATGACAATGAGGTGGTGGCCATCTTGTTCGCATAGACCAGTGATAGGCAACTTTCGGCACTCCAGATTTAGACTACATCCCCCCCCCCCCCATAACGCTCTTACACCCATAATGCTGGCAAAGCATCATGGGAGGTGTAGTCAAAAACAACTGGAGTGCCGAAGGTTGCCTATGCCTGGCATAGACCAAAACCAGTAATAGACTTCAGGGGAACTTGGCAGCGAATGCCCTGGAACTATTTTCGGCATGAGAACCTCATGGTTCCAGGTCGGTCCTCCAGCAGCACTTAGTCGCAATTCTATGGAACTATGTTGTAACGGACCATTTTGCTCACCAGAGGTTAAAACCCGTTTAGGCGTTATTCCCCTTTCCAGATGCACAGGCAGCTACTGTAAGCACCAATCTCCCGAACTGCAAACTACATGAATCCTCCAACTCCCGAAAAGGAAACACACAAGTACTGGAAATAGCCAAACAGGAAAAACCATACGAAAGGTTTACACTCCTGGCAGTCAGCATACAATCCAATTCCCCCAATAACGAGACGACACTTCGTTTTGAGGGTCAAGCAGAATCTCCAGATTTATTCACACAACCTCCTTTTAAGACATTCTCCCATACAAGGGAGGGATCTACAACAATTAGTACAACAGCCAATAATGTACCAGTTACCTCCCACTAAATTATCTGTTAACATAATTAAACAGTCCAAATATGGTAGGTACACCTTTAAAAAAATCACCTGATAGCCCTGATCTGGGTGAGCAACATACTCAATCACCCAGATCAGACCAGGGGTTCGGGAGTTATGGCTGTTTAAAGTTTTGACCGACCGCACAGGCAAAGTATCCGAAAATAGTTCCATATACTTTGGCCCTGCGGTCGGTCACAGAAAAGTGAATGAAGGCATACAAATTGCCTGGGTTATAGAGCCTGGGGGGTTTAAATGAATCCCCTTGTTCGTGGTTTTTTTTTTTTCTACACGAATTCATGGAAGTCTGGAGGTCTCAGCAGTGTTTGCCTAGTCGAGTGTCCGATTTTAGTTCCAGACACTCGACGGCAAAACACCGCTGTTCGGGAGTTTAAGATGGCCGCCGCCACGTGTTCGTTTCCCGAATGGCGGCCACTCAGAGGACAAAACAACACATTACACACATTGTCAATCACCCGTTTGCAACATTGTTGCGAACGGTAATTGGAGGCATAATTTAATTCTGGGTGGTCTGGTTGTTCAGTAGTTTCACTCAATATAATGAATGGAGTGCTTCTACCGAACAATCAGACTAATGCTGCATACACATAACAGTTTACCGAACACATAATATTAAAGACCGCCTGATTGCAATCTGCTACAGTCTTAAAGGGGCATTGTTCCTAAAAGTCATATCTCCACGGATGGCCCTTAAAGGGCCAGTAGCAGCAATGTAAAATACCACATGCCCGAATATTGCATTAAAAGGTACAAATTTACCAGGGGCCATAGTCAGCAGGTAGGAGGCGGGCAACCAGGCTTCTCCAGTTCACAGTGGAGAGGTTGGTTCTGCCACATATGTCTGCGGTTGGTAAAGAGCTATCACTTTCATAAAATTTCTGAACCCCTGAACTGGTAGTTTTTGGATATGTTGGTCACCCAGATAAGGGCTATATGGGTATGGTGTGGGGTTTTAGGGTACTTTTGGAGGTGTCTTAAAGTTTGTTCTGTGCTTGGAGATAATTGCATTAGAATTAGTAGTTACTGATCCTATTATCTCCCAAGCAGAGGGGAGGGATTGTGTGCTGTGTATGGGAGTGTTGTGCATTTAATCACTGCTCCTTTGTGTTGGAGTCCCCAACAAGGTCAATGTGGGCATACCCCAGTTTTAAAAATTCACTTTTTTTGTGCTAAATAATAAATTTGGGGTGTGCACTTCATATCTGGTGTATGTGTGCAGCACTGGCTAGTTACCACTTCTCAAGAAAGTCTAAAGACTTTTTTTTTTAAAAAAAAAAGTAAAAGTGTTATTGTGATCGCTTCATATACAGAAGCATTAATAAACATTTCTATACTTTGTAAAGACACAACTACAAAGTTAAAAACCAAACATGGCTAGTTTGATACAATAAGTCTACATCTTAAAAATGCAATAACCCACAGAAGATGGGCAAGTATGCATCTAGTAGCTGTTTGAACATCTGTATGGACTCTGATAAAACCACTTCTTCAGGCAGATAATTCCACATCCTGATTGTTCTTACAGTAAAAAAAAAAACCTTTCCTTTGCCTTAGACGAAATCTTCTTTCTTCCAGTCTAAACGCATGGCCTCGTGTCCTACGTAAAGTCCGGTTTGTGAATAGATTTCCACACAATGGTTTGTATTGGCCCCGAATATATGTATAATGTTATCATATCCCCTCTCAGGCGATGTTTTTCTAAACTAAATAGGTTTAAATTTGTTCACCTTTCTTCATAGCTGATATGTTCCATTCCTTTTATTAATTTTGTAGCCTGCCTCTGCACTTTTTCTAGTGCCATAATATCCTTCTTTAGAACAGGTGCCCAAAATTGCACAGCATATTCAATATGTGGTCTTATCAGTGATTTATAAAGAGGCAAAATGATATTCTCGTCCCGAGAATGAATGCCCTTTTTCATGCATGACAATACCTTACTGGCCTTGGCAACTGCTGATTGACATTGCACATTGTTGCATAGTTTGTTGTCTATAACAATTCCCAAGTCCTTTCCGTGTGTTGTTATCCCTAATTCACTTCCATTAAGGGTATACGTTGCTTGTGTATTCTTTACGCCGAAGTGCATAACTTTGCATTTTTCAGCATTAAATTTAATCTGCCATTTGAGTGCCCAGTCCTCCAGTCTATCTAAATCCCTCTGCAGCAAAGTAATATCTTGCTCACATTGTATTATTTTACAAAGTTTTGTGTCATCTGCAAAGACTGAAACATGTCCTTTGCAGACTTTACAAGGTGGAAAAACACAGGTGCCAACTGCTGTGGCTTTCTGCGGCGTGCATACCGGCAAGGAGGGCAGGGTTGAGAAGTGGGTGGAAGATGATGTGGAGGATGATGAGGTCCTAGACCCCACATGGAATGAAGGACATGCGAGTGACGTGTGCAGTTTGGAGGTCGCACAGTCACCAGTACAGCACAAGCTGTAGATGTTCCTGGGTATAATTGAGCTAATCTGGAAGGTGCCATATACCATCTCATATTTAATTTGCTAAATGCCTCCCAATGTGATAAACTTCTGGAAGCTTGTTTCGTGATTTTTAAAGCCTTGTACCAACATTCCTGCGGTACTTGATTATCTAAGTCCCTTTCCCTTTTTTTGCATGTAACCTATAGTATCCACATCCATAGATACTAAAATGTTATAGCAAAATGAAAGCACTTTTTTGTTTGCCATTTTCCTGCAAATTTACATAAAAAGGGGAGCTATTTATCCTATCTTTTAAAGTGCATCTTATTTTATTCAAAATATGTTTTATGCGTAAATAAGTGAATAGTTCATGTGACGGCAGAACATATTGTTTCTGAAGCTCCGGGAATGGTTTTATTCCACTTACATTATATAAATCACCTATCTGTCTTACCCCTCGCTCCGTCCAAGTATCTAAAAATAAATCAGGGCTAAAGAATGTCATCATTTTGAAAGGAGCTCCAATGCCAAAGCCTTAGATATTTTTAGCTTTGAAATAGCTTGTCCCCAAATTTTTGTTAATGCTTTCGTGCAAGGTAACATATTGCATAGTTTTTATTGTTTCCCTGGACCAAGCCAGAGAAACTGTTCCACTGTACCATCCCGGATACAAGCATTCTCTAGCCCCAACCAAATTGGGCCTACACCCTGCTCAAGTATAGACATGCCCTGTGCAAGAAAAACTGCTTTATAGTAAAAGGAAATATTCGGTATATTTAGACCACCTTTCATGTATGGTTTCCAAAGCTAGTTCTGTGCAATACGTGGTGGTTTCCTTTTCCAAATATGTGCATTAATAGTAGTTTGGAACCTTTTTAGAAGAGCATTTGTTAACACAATTGGTAAAGTTCTAAATAAATATAAAATAAGGGGCAGTATCATCATTTTTATCGTATTAATACGACCAAGCCAGGTTATCTCTCTCCCCTCCCATACTCTAAGTTGTTTATTCAGTTTATATATCAATGGAATATGGTTATCTTTTATTAACTGGGCTGGATTGCTGGATAATTTAACACCTAAGTAATTTATTGATGAAGAGCGCCAGTCAAATGGGTATAATTCTTGCAGTTCTTTTACTAACTGTTTTGGGAGATGTATTGGCATAGCTTGAGATTTTTTTTGGATTATTCTTATAATAAGACACTTGTCCATAACTTTTAAATAATTTCATAAGATTTGAAAGTGATGTAAACGGATCTGTTAAAAATAATAAAACATCATCTGCAAACAGCTCTAATTTCAATTCACCTGCAGGTGTGCATATACCTCGAATATTATTTAGTTTTTTAATGTGTCTTATTAATGGTTCTAAACTTAATATAAATAACAAGGGGGTGAGAGGACACCCCTGCCTCGTACCATTTGTGATCTGAAACGATGTTGATAAAAACCCTGTATTATGTATTCTCGCTGATGGATGAGTATAAAGGGCAAAAATGCTCTCTAAAAAAGCCGAGGGGAAGGCCATCTTTACTAAAACTTCTTTCATATATTGCCAATTTAGGCGATCAAAGGCCTTCTCGGCATCTAAAGCTAAAATTAGTAATTGTTGCTTATTAATGTCGGCCCAGTTCAATTTCGTCAGACAATGACGGGTATTATCCCCTAATTGTCTTAAAGGAACTAAACCTGCTTGTTCGTGAGAAACCAACTTAATCAAAAGTTTTATTCTTAATGCTAATAATTTTGCATACATTTTTGTGTCAACATTTAAGAGTGAAATTGGTCTAAAATTTACACATTCAGAAGGTGACTTACCTGGTTTGGGCAAAGTAATTACATGAGCTAAAAGCCTTTCAGCCGGCATAGTCCCTGAATTTAAAAAAAAAAAAATTAAATACGCCCGTAAGATGAGATATAAATAAATACATTTGCAAAAATTGTATAAAAAAGATTTGAAAATACATCCGGGTCTAGGGCCTTTTTTTTCTGAAGAGCATTAATTACTTTCAATACTTCCTCTTCCTCAAAAGGTTTTAATAATGACTGGCATTGTAATTCTGATAGGGAGGGCAAATCTATATCTGCTAAAAAAAAAAAAAACATAATTTCTTCTTTTGTAGGCTATGTATCTTCCTCATTTTTTAAATTATATAACTTTTTATAGTAAACGGAAAGTTCTTCCACAATATCTTGAGGATTAAACAATTTTGCTTCATTTGCCACTAACAGAAATGGTATTTTTGATTGTTGATCTCTATTTTTTAATATCCTAGCTAGCTTTTTCCCAACTTTATTGCTCTGCGTTTACGGAGTCAGTTTTAGTTTTCTCATTTGTCTTTCCAAAATTCAAGTTCAATTCCTGAAGTTTAGTTTCAACCTTACTAAGTTGAGAAGATATTGTTTTTTATGGGTTCCATTTATTTTCTTACTCCAACACCTTAAGCTCTTCTAAAATTCGTTCTTTATCTCCATACTCTTGCTTCTTTTGTCTTGAACCCACCTGTATAAACAGTCCCCTCATTACTGCCTTAAAAGCCAGCCACTTAGTGGTGATGTGGGATTTGCCCTTAAAATGTTCATCATAAAATGCTTGAATCCTTTTCCTGAACAAATTTAACAAAGATTCTTCACCCAGAAGAGCCTCATTTAAACGCCATGTACTCCTGCCTCTTACAGAATATAAGGTCCTAAACGTGGCAATTACAGGGGCATGATCTGAACAAATTTTTCTCGCTATCTCTACCTTAGAAATATTTTGTAATGTTTATCAACTAAACACATATCTATACACGAATATGTGTGATGAACATGCGAAAAATAGGAATAATTCTTACACGATGGGTATAAGTTGAGAATCACAAGACCCAGACCTACATTTTAATGTATAGTATGTCTCTGAAGAATTAAAAATGAAGGCAGTCGCAGTTTAGAAATTGCCCTTCAAATTTGAGCTTTGTAGAGTGGAGTTTCAATGAATGTCAATGGACGGCGTTAGTTGCAAACAAATGATTATATTGTGAAAACTATCAGGACTATGGCTTAGCCGTGGACATTTTTATTGGCAGCAGGGATAGCTGAACATTTTGATATAAGATTTGTGTAGGTGGGCCTGAAAATGAGGGAGTGGTGGCAGTTTAGAAATCATGTCCTGATTTTTCAGCTTTTGCCAGCTCCCACTCTAGCTTTGCCATTCATTCCTATGGGACAAATTTCGCCACAAGAACGACAATATTCTGTGAACCATTCGGCGAAACGTTCCACAAAGTAATAGCAATCCGATCGGGAACAATCTGCACGTTTTGGTAAATTTTTGACTATGTAGTGTAAAAACTGTGGGAGGAGTTAGGGTGGCAAATTTGGCAATAATAATAATAACTAGAACAGCTACAATTTCTGGGGCAATTGTGTGAAGTGTTCTTGCCTCCACCAGTAGTCTACAAATGGAGTGGGCGGAGTAACTGTTATTATTTATATAGCACATTTAATTGCAATGTTGTTGCACAGTTACATTAAACCATACATTTATAAAAACATTAGCAGGTGTAGAAAAGGCTTTGTCTATGACATCACTTGCTGCTGCATCCTGGCACAGGTCAGAGTATTTTGGTGGTTGCCATCTTCAAACGGTCGTATTTTAAAAACTATACATCCTACAGCAAAGAGCTTTATATTGTGAGAATCACAAGACCCAGACCTACATTTTGATGTATAGTATGTCTCTGCAATATTAACAATGAAGGTACAGTCGCAGTTTAGAAATTGCCCTTCAAATGTGAGCTTTGCAGAGTGGAGTTTCAATGAATGTCAATGGAAGGCGTGAGTTGCAAACAAATGGTCATATTGTGAAAACTATCAGGACTATGGCTTAGCTGTGGACATTTTCAGTGGCAGCAGGGATAGCTGAACGTTTTGATATAAGATTTGTGTAGGTGGGCCTGAAAATGAGGGAGTGGTGGCAGTTTAGAAATCATGTCCTGATTTTTCAGCTTTTGCCAGCTCCCTCTCTAGCTTTGCCATTCATTCCAATGGGACAAATTTTGCCACAAGAACGACGATATTCCGAGAACCATTCGGCGAAACGTTCCACAAAGTAATAGCAATCCGATCGGGAACAATCTGCACGTTTTGGTATATTTTTGTCTATGTAGTGTAAAAACTGTGGGAGGAGTTAGGGTGGCAAATTTGGCTATTATAATAATAATAATATATATGTGAGATAACAGTAAGTGGTCTTGTTATGCAAGAACACTTAATAAGAATATATATGTGAGATAACATTAAGTGGTCTTGCTTTGCAAGAACACTTAATAATAACTAGAAAAGCTACAATTTCTGGGGAAATTGTGTGAAGTGTTCTTGCCTCCACAAGTAGTCTACAACTGGAGTGGGCGGAGTAACTGTTATTATTTATTTATATAGCACATTTAATTGCAACATTGTTGCCCAAAGTGCTTCACAGTTACATTAAAACATACATTTATAAAAACATTAGCAGGTGTACAATGCCTTGTCTATGACATCACTTGCTGCTGCAGCCTGGCACAGGTCAGAGTATTTTGGCGGTTGCCATCTTCAAACTGTTGTATTTTAAAAACAATACATCCAAGTGAAGAGCTTTATATTGTGAGAATCACAAGACCCAGACCTGGTGCATAGTATGTCTCTGAAGTATTAAAAATGAAGGCACAGTCGCAGTTTAGAAATTGCCCTTCAAATTTGAGCTTTGCAGAGTGGAGTTTCAATGAATGTGAATGGACGGCGTGAGTTGCAAACAAATGGCATATTGTGAAAACTATCAGGACTATGCAAGAAAACTTAATAATGAGGCAAACTTTTTGCTTAAAGAAATAGCCCGAGTGAGTGTTTTTTGTTTGCCATGAGCCCTATTAATATCTAATTTAGTATCTAATGTAGAATTGTAGTCTCCACAGACAATTATATGACCTCTGTAAAATTTAGTTTGAACCGGATTGTCACTGTTAAATCTTCTTAATTTCTTCTTGTCTTCAGTTGATTGATATATATACGTCTTTTGGTATATATAGTCTTGGGCCAAATGCTCGCCACAATAATATATGTCTATATTATTGAAAAGTACTAATACGCAATCTGACTTACAGTTTCTTCAGGTTTCTTCTTAGTTACGGATAAATAATAAAACAACAAATTATGTTACAGTATAATGGACATTCAACAGCAGATGGTAATTGCTGGACTTCTTTACATCCCTACATCTTTACATCGAGAGAGAGCCAGAGAGAGCCAAGAGCCAAGAGAGAGAACTCATGTCCCTCTGTTACTATATATATGTGCCCATACTGATGTCAGACTATAACTCTAGTCATATACGGAAAAGACCCCCAAATCCACTTTCCAGAGCTCTCATGCAAAGAAAGCCATGTGACTTAGACCATCTGTTTCTTATGTCAATCCACACATCTATATATAATTAATAGAAAAATAGAATATGCAATTAGTGATGTCGCGAACACAAAATTTTCGGTTCGCGAATGGCGAACGGGAACTAACGCAAACGTTCGCGAACCGGCGAACCGGGCGAACCGCCATTGACTTCAATGGGCAGGCGAATTTTAAAACCCACAGGGACTCTTTCTGGCCACAAAAGTGATGGAAAAGTTGTTTCAAGGGGACTAACACCTGGACTGTGGCATGCCAGAGGGGGATCCATGGCAAAACTCCCATGGAAAATTACACAGTTGATGCAGAGTCTGGTTTTAATCCATAAAGGGCAGAAATCACCTAACATTCCTAAATCACAATGGATATGGATTGACACCTGAAATATGACATATTGACACCTTGACATATGGATTGACACCTGTCATCAGAGACCCTGATACACACTGACACAGAGCAGAATAGGGACTATCCCCCCTACTTAGGGTCACTTGGCAGATATGGATTGGCACCTATCCTAAGGATCCCTGATACACACTGACACAGAGCAGAATAGGGACTGTTCCCCCTACATAGGGTCACTTGGCAGATATGGATTGACACCTGTCCTAAGGATCCCTGATACACACTGACACAGAGCAGAATAGGGACTGTTTCCCCTACATAGGGTCACTAGGCAGATATGGATTGACACCTGTCCTAAGGATCCCTGATACACACTGACACGGAGCAGAATAGGGACTGTTCCCCCTACATAGGGTCACTTGGACGATATGGATTGACGCCTATCCTAATGATCCCTGATACACACTGACACAGAGCAGAATAGGGACTGTTCCCCCTACATAGGGTCACTTGGCAGATATGGATTGACACCTATCCTAATGATCCCTGATACACACTGACACAGAGCAGAATAGGGACTGTTCCCCCTACATAGGGTCACTTGGCAGATATGTATTGACACATGTCCTCAGAGACCATGATACACACTGACACAGAGCAGAATAGAGACTGTTCCCCCTACATAGGGTCACTTGGCAGATATGGATTGACACTTATCCTAATGATCCCTGATGCACACTGACACAGAGCAGAATAGGGACTGTTCCCCCTACATAGGGTTACTATGTGCCTTTTTTTTGGTTTGGTTTTTGAAGCCACAGTGCAGCTCCAGAGGGCCGAAAAATTAGGCATGTACACATGCCTGAAAAATTAGTTATTGTCGCAGCCATAAAAATGGATGTTTGTTTCCCAGGCAGAAAGTGCCCTAAAACATTGCGGCTTGAACCCTAGTTGGTGGTGGATAAGTCACGCAAGTCAACCGGCATTCAGAGCTAAAATACAGCAGCGTATGGACCATTTTTAGCCCAAGGCAGCTCATCTCATCAGGCCTTTTTTAGTCAAATGTATCGCCCAGTGTCAGTCCCTTCGGGATTCATCTTAATAAAGGTGAGGTAATCTAGACTTTTTTGACCTAGGCGACTTCTCTTCTCAGTGACAATACCTCCTGCTGCACTGAAGGTCCTTTCTGACAGGACACTTGAAGCGGGGCAGGCCAGAAGTTCTATTGCAAATTGGGAGAGCTCAGGCCACAGGTCAAGCCTGCACACCAAGTAGTGTCAAGGGGTTCATCACTCCTCAGAGTGTCGATATCTGCAGTTAAGGCGAGGTAGTCTGCTACCTGTCGGTCGAGTCATTCTCTGAGGGTGGATCCCGAATGGCTGTGGCGATGCGTAGGACTTAAAAAGCTCTGCATGTCCTCCATCAACAACACGTCTTTAAAGCGTCCTGTCCTTGCCGGCGTGGTCGTGGGAGGAGGAGGATGACTTCCACCTCTTCCCCTGTTAGATTCCCATTGTGCTGTGACATCACCCTTATACGCTGTGTAAAGGATACTTTTTAATTTATTTTGCAAATGCTGCATCCTTTCCGACTTGTTGTAATTCGGTAACATTTCCGCCACTTTCTGCTTATACCGGGGGTCTAGTAGCGTGGACACCCAGTACAGGTCGTTCTCCTTCAGCCTTTTTATACGATGGTCCCTCAACAGGCACAACAGCATGAAAGACCCCATTTGCACAAGGTTGGATGCCGAGCTACTCATTACCCGTTCCTCCTCCTCAGTGATGTCAATGAAGGTATGTTCTTCCCCCCAGCCACGTACAACACCACGGGTACCAGATAGGTGACAATGAGCACCCTGGGATGCCTGTTGTGGTTGGTCTTTCTCCTCCTCCTCAAAGCCACATTCCTCCTCTGACTCCTCTTCCTCACAATCCTCTTCCAGCGTTGCCGCAGGTCCAGCAAGCGATGCTGATAAGGCTGTTTCTGGTGGTGATGGTGACCACAACTCTTCCTCTTCCTCTTCACGCTCATCTACGGCCTGATCCAGCACTCTTCGCAGGGCACGCTCCAGGAAGAAAACAAATGGTATGATGTCGCTGATGGTGCCTTCGGTGCATCTGACTAGGTTTGTCACCTCCTCAAAAGGACGCATGAGCCTACAGGCATTGCGCATGAGCGTCCAGTAACGTGGCAAAAAAATTCCCAGCTCCCCAGAGGCTGTCCTATCACCCTGGTCATACAAATATTCATTAACGGCTTTTTCTTGTTGGTGCAGGCGGTCAAACATTAGGAGTGTTGAATTCCAACGTGTCGGGCTGTCGCAAATCAAGCGCCTCACTGGCATGTTGTTTCGCCGCTGGATATTGGCAAAGTGCGCCATGGCCGTGTAGGAACACCTGAAATGGCCACACACCTTCCTGGCCTGCTTCAGGACGTCCTGTAAGCCTGTGTACTTATGCACAAAGCATTGTATGATCAGATTACACACATGTGCAATGCACGGCACATGTGTCAACTTGCTCAACTTCAATGCAGCCAACAAATTTTTTCCGTTGTCACAAACCACTTTGCCGATATCCAGTTGCTGCGGAGTCAGCCACTTTTCCACCTGTGCGTTCAGGGCGGACAGGAGTGCTTGTCCGGTGTGACTCTCTGCTTTAAAGCAAGTCAAACCCAAGACGGCTTGACACTGCCGTATCCGGGATGTGGAATAGTACCTGGGGAGCTGGGGTGTGCTGTTGATGTGGAGCAAGACACAGCAGCAGAAGAGGACTCAGCCGAGGAGGTTATGGAAGAGGATGGAGTAGGAGGAGTAGAGGAGGTGGCAGCAGGCCTGCCTGCAAGTCGTGGCGGTGTCACCAACTTCTCTGCAGAGCCATGCATTCCATGCTTGGCAGCCGTCAGCAGGTTTACCCAATGCGCAGTGTAGGTGATATACCTGCCCTGACCATGCTTTGCCGACCAGGTATCAGTGGTCAGATGGACCCTTGCCCCAACACTGTGTGCCAGACATGCCATTACTTCCTTTTGCACAATCGAGTACAGGTTGGGGATTGCTTTTTGTGAAAAGAAATTTCGGACGGGTACCTTCCACTGCGTCCCAATAGCTACAAATTTTTTGAACGCCTCAGACTCCACCAGCTTCTATGGTAAAAGCTGGCGGGCTAATAGTTCGGACAAGCCAGCTGTCAGACGCTGGGCAAGGGGGTGACTTGCCCAGACATTGACTTCTTATGCTCAAACATGTCATTGAATGACACCTGACTGTGGGCAGATGAGCAGGAACTGCTTAAGGCGGGAGACGGAGTGGCGGATGGTTGAGAGGGGCCAAGGAGGACAGCAGTGGTTGACGTGGCTGAAGATGCTGGACCAGGAGGAGGATGGCGGCTTTGAGTTTGCGTGCTGCTTGTACTCATGTGTTGATCCCATAGGCATTTGTGATTTGAGATCATGTGCCTACTCAAAGCAGTTGTACCTAGGTGGGTGTTGGACTTCCCACGACTCAGTTTATTTTGGCACAGGTTGCAAATGGCATCGCTGTTGTCAGAGGCAGACACACAAAAAAAATTCCACACTGCTGAGCTCTGCAATGACGGCATTCTGTTGGATGACACAGCATGCGTTGATTGGCGTGCTGTCGGGCTGACCCCGGGTGCCGATGCATGCTGTCTGACTGTGCCACTAGCTCCTTGCGACGACCTCCCCCTGCTTCCAACTCGTCTCCTCCTCTCTGTCTCCCCATCTGAACTTTCGTCCTGTACTTCTTCTTGCCGAACGGGCACCCACGTGACATCCATGGACGCATCGTCATCATCAACCGCTTCACTTGTATCTGACAACTCAGCAAAGGAAGCAGCAGCGGGTACAACATCATCATCATCACAACGTATGTCCATGCGTGTAATTCTGCCTGCCTGAGACATATCCCTGTTATCTACATCCTCTGGCAATAATGGTTGCGCATCACTAATTTCTTCAAACGGATGTGTGAATAACTCCTCTGACATACCAAGTGAAGCGGCTGTGGTGCTAGTTTTGGTGGTGGCGGCAGGCGGGTGAGTGGTATCTTGAGAGGTGCCTGAAGCTAAGCTGGAGGAGGATGGTGCGTCAAGGTTCCGAGTGGAAGCTGTGGGTGTCCTGTGTTAGCCAGTCAACTATGTCCTCAGAAGTTTTCAAGTTCAAGTTTTCAAGTTCAGGGTACGTGGCCTCTGAAAACTGGGCAATATTCTAGGGCCAAAGGGAATCACAGCACCACGACCACGATTGCCCCTGCGGGGTGGCCTGCCTCTGCCTGTCTTTTTTTTTTTTGGATTAGTGGTACTATGCGTGCAAGCTACTGTGCAGTGGCAGAGGTTGGCAGAGTACACGCTGTAGGCCTGACACACCCGCTTGAAGAAAACTAACTGCTATTCAATCTATAACAGTAAAAAACGTTTTTTCTTTGTAAAGGCACACTATAGAGACACAAAATATGAGTGGCAAAGTGCACTTGCTGAGGTTGGCAGAGTACACGCTGAAGGCCTGACACCCAGACGCTTGCAGACAACTAACTGCTATTAGCTTACAGTGAAAAACTTTTTTTGTTTTTAAAGGCACGCTATAGTCACACCAGATATGAGTGGCAAAGTGCACTTGCTGAGGTTGGCAGAGTACACGCTGAAGGCCTGACACCCAGACGCTTGCAGACAACTAACTGCTATTAGCTTACAGTAAAAAACTTTTTTTGTTTTTAAAGGCACGCTATAGTCACATCAGATATGAGTGGCAAAGTGCACTTGCTGAGGTTGGCAGAGTACACGCTGAAGGCCTGAAACCCGCTTGAAGACAACTAACTGCTATTCAATCTATAACAGTAAAAAAAGTTTTTGCTTTTAAATGTCAAGCTTAAGCTATTGTGACACCAGATATGAGTGGTGGCACTGGGCAAGTGGGCACAGTATCCACTGTGAGCCTGACACAAAAGCTGGCAGACAACTAACTGCTATTCAATCTATTACAGTGAAAAATAATTTTTTGTTTTTAAGTGTCAAGCTTAAGCTATTGTGACACCAGATATGAGTGGTGGCACTGGGCAAGTATCCACTGTGAGCCTGACACAGAAGCTGGCAGGCAGGCAACTACAATTAGATTACACAGGAAAAAAAAAGCAGACTGATGTTCTAGCCCTAAAAAGGGCTTTTTGGGGTGCTGTTCTTACAGCAGAGATCAGATGAGTCCTTCAGGACTGTATTGGACACTAATTACCCTAGCCTAGCTATCAATTTCCCTATCTAATGAGCAGCAGCTACACTTTCCCTCCTCTATCTAAGAATGCAGCTTCAGAATGAATCTAAAATGGATGCTGTACAGGAGGTGGGAGGGTCTGGAAGGGAGGGTCTGCTGCTAATTGGCTGGAATGTGTCTGCTGACCATGAGGCACAGGGTCAAAGTTTGCTCAATGATGATGAATAGGGGGCGGATCGAACCGTGCATGTGTTCGCCCACCGTGGCGAACGCGAACACGCTATGTTCGCGAGGAACTATTCGCCAGCGAACAGTTCGGTACATCACTATATGCAATATTCTACATTCCCTCTGTTTATGGTTTGTCTTAAAACCATAACACAATGTCATTAACCTGTCCATTCATACATCACTCGTATCCCATTCATTGAGTATAGAGAGTTCTTCGAAGGTCGAGTTTCTATCCCTCATACTGCTTACTTTACTTCAAACTCCCTCTGTTTCAGCTGTGTATTAATATCCATATCCATGTAACATCATAACTACTTGAACATAATATAAAATAAATATTTACAAATGTTGATCCAATAAACAATGTAAAGCAATCAGAAAGATCTACCTGTTCAGCTACAGTTATGTCTTTGTAGATTACAAAATCAAGATGATAACTTTCTAGACTGTGTATCACTATCATATTCCTACAGACATATATAGTATAGTATTTTCATTCTCAATACCTGATATTACTTAAGTACTAATACATGTATTACTATAATATCCTGTCCAATTATATTTCCATGAATCATATGGTTTCTAGCAACCTTAAAATCTTTAGGTCACTTGTATTCATGAATTACATTCCTATACCATTAATACCACCTAGTGATGATTGTATTAGTACTTTACAATCATAGTATTCAATTTGTATATTCAGTAGGCTCTCACTAACTGAAATATATCAACACTACTTATAAGACTCATTCAAAGGATGTGTTGTTATCAACCATGAAGTTTTCTAATAATTCTTCAAATAATATTCATGGTGTTGACAATACTTATTGTCCTAGAAATTCTCCACCCAGAAATCTTTCTATCATAGATTTGTTTTTGTTTACATAATTATAATTTTCACTAAAATTCCACATTGTAGTAACAAACTTTTCATTCAATAGAAACATAATTTACTTTAAAATAACTTGGAAAGAATAATATAAATTAATTATCATCACTCTCCTCATTAGACCTTAATTGTGATGACGACTTATTAATGTAATACATCTTAAAAGCAGGATTGTGCATTACATTACACAGGAAAAAAAAAAAAAAGCAGCCTGATGTTATAGCCCTAAAAAGGGCTTTTTGGGGTGCTGTCCTTACAGCAGAGATCAGATGAGTCCTTCAAGATTGTAGTGGACACTGAATACCCTAGCCTAGCTATCAATTTCCCTATCTAATCAGCAGCAGCTAAACTTTCCCTCCTCTCACTAAGCATGCATCTTCCGAATGAATCGAAAATGGATGCTGGGAGGGAGGTTGGAGGGTGTGGAAGGGAGGGAGTGCTGCTGATTGGCTGTAATGTGTCTGCTGACCGAGAGGCACAGGGTCAAAGTTTGCCCAATGATGACGAATAGGGGGCGGATCGAACTGCGCATGTGTCCGCCCGCCGCGGCGAACGCGAACACGCTAAGTTCGCCAGGAACTGTTCGCCGGTGGACAGTTCGGTACATCACTAACGTTGGATGCACCTATAAAGGATTAAGAAAAGACTTTGCCATATAGTTCATCATTGAATGACTACTGCAAACAGCCTTCTTATGCTGAAAAGAAGTGCTATGCTAATTCTGGACATTGCTATTATGTTTCCAGACAGAAGATGACCGGAAAAAGAAATAAAGGCTGATAACTGTCAACACCCAGCTGTTTCTCAAGATGGAACATTGTACTGAGAAAACCTGATTGACTATCAAAGCACCTCACAGTATAAGACACAGATTGTTACCTACAACTCAGAAAACGTGGTTAATAGGAAGGAGCAGAAGAAGAGGACTATAGATTTCCTACTGGAGTGAAAAACCATCCTGGAACAATATTCTGTAACAATGAACTTTATTATGACATTTGGTGGCATATGAATTTGAATTCGGAAGAAACATATCAATTAACGAAAGAAACCTCGAAGCAATTAATAAATAATAACAAGACCGGCCTACTAAGATTCAGATGCCCTGCCAAGAGAATGGAATATAAAAGGCCAGCAAAATCTTTCAGAATCCTGACATCACGGGACACTTGTACTGAAGCACGATTTGCAGCTTTTCTTAAACTCTACATATTATGTACATACCTGCAAAGCAAGGAACTCCTGTAAACAAACACAGAGACATTGATACAACAAGGAATCTGTCATGGTTCTGTTGCAGATGTGATCTACCGATGTATTCCTTGCTCTTTTGGTATAACTATACCCATCAAAATATTAAATGGCTCCCTAGGACCATAAGCCAAGGATTCTTGCTATATTCTGGACTTCCAGGAATGTGGTGCATGGACAGAAAAATTATAATTACTAAAGCAATCATGCTATTTTTTCCCTGTATCAGAAATGTGTCAGCGACAATGTGTAATATAATACAGATACTATAATTAATGGTATAAAATAAACGCACAATGTGTTAATTACAAAGGTGGATAGACTTTGTGAATATCTGAAACGCAATTGAAGATTATTGCTAAAATGCCATATGCAGCTGCAGTCTGGCCTACAAACAAATATATTAGACATAGAGTATAGGAGCATAACAGCTAATTACCCAGATGAATAATTGAATCATGATAGTTAAAGATCATATGATTACAATAACAACTGCAATAATAAATAATGTTTAAACTTTAGAAGAAAGTGTAAAATGTTTTTATTAAATCAGAAACTACTCGATATTCGTTTAAGTTTGCAGAGTGGTATAATTAATACAATCTAATTAATATAAGTGAAGTACTTCAACAGTTAAAATGTAACTGAAAGACAGGCAGAAACTTTACTTCAACTATCACAAACCTATATTTACAATGATAAACATATTCAGTCTGCCATAGCTAAGGCCAGCCAATGGAAAGTAAAAGAGTATTATGGATTAACCCGTCCAGGTGATATACATGATGATTTTGGAAATTGATCATTTAGGTCACCTATTGCAAACTGGTGAAAAGATGTCAAAAATATAAATTCAACATCCATACCACTCTATGTATATATATTAAAATACACGTAATCAAATATTTTATCGTTTTTTTCAAATGCCAAGGAAATGTTATTTGGTTTGTGATGGTTAAAGGTACATAAAACCACCTATACAAAGGTAGTGTTAAAATATAAATACCTTCAATATTGTATCTGAGTGCTTTCTTAACTCACTTTTAGAAATAATAAAAAATCCAAATCACCTTAATCTGCACCCAACAGCCGTTGAAAAATTTACTTAAACAATTAAGATTCACATTGTTAAGCATCCAATCTCACGAACGTAACTTTCCACAATGGCTGTCAGATCTTGGTTTAAAAAAAAAAAAAAAATGTTTTAGGACTAAGACTATTTTTGGGTGTTTCTGGTATTTTAAGCCACTAATAAATGTAGTTATTATATTTGCTAATTTTAACTTAGGTTGAAGTTGTCTTCTACCTAGTAGGACAAAGAAAGATGAATAATGTCATATTTCCAATTAGCAACTATTCTAAATATATTGAGAGATTGTGAATAAAAGAGTATTTTAACATTTAAAGAGAATGTATCATTGTGAACAAAGATGGTAAATACTTTGCTGCTTCAAATTATCCTTATATATCTAAATCAAGGGTGTTTGTCTTTAATACAAAACACTAGAAAGATTAACTATGTTACTATTTCATCTATCATTATTATACAAAGTATAACAAATGTAAAGATTTTTCCACAGATTTTACCTGTTAACATTTTTAGCACAACAGCACCTGATGTCATTGAGATGTCTATCACTGAGATGTTACAAAGATTCCAATACAGCAAAAAGAGGCGTTCTTGAGAATCCACTTCGATTATCAACATAACATTTACTATAATGGGATCCATATCACTTAAGACAATGTCTTGGAAATGCTTTCAATTAATTTATTCCGTAAAAGAATATCGGAGAGTATCCAATCTATACACATCATAAACGGTGTAAAAATGTTTCATGGAAAAAACAAAACAAAAAAAGACAAAAGACAAAGACAAATACCAACACCATCACCACAGTGATAACAGATGATGCTGATTCAATATCTGCAACCAATTCTAGCCAAATATTTGGAAAGCTGGACTCTACAACCTATACTCTACAACAAATACCCGGGTATTCTACAAGCACAACATCCAGCAATGTAAACTTCTACAGGCCTTTACAGACTTTGGATTACAAATACAATTACTGCTTTTAACTTTGGATTACAATTCGTATCTGGATCCATCCAAGAATATCTTACTCTGAAACTTGGTGTTCTTTTCAATTCTTTCCCAGACAAAAGCTTTGCTCATTTTAATCAACCACCTTTACATGCAAAGTTCACACTATGGATATTTTACTGTTACAACAATGATCAAAGATGCTGGGAGCAAAAAACCTAAAGACTGTTGGAGAACTTTGGTTTACTAATTTAAGGAAGAAATGCGCTACAATGCCCACCAGGGCCGGTGCAAGGATTTTTGCCGCCCTAGGCAAAAAAAATTTTGCCGCCCCCCCATATGTCCAGACCACCATGTGACATCACAATGCCCCACCCATATGCTCTGCCATATGGGCCAAAGCCAGTCTTCACAAAGTGTCTTATCTGAAAAGACAGTGTGTTTACAATAAAAAAGCCTACAGGCACAGGCTATAGACACCAGAACCACTACATTATGCTGTAGTGCTTCTGGTGACTATAGTATCCATTTAATGTGAGGTAAATTAGAGATTAGTGCCACTAATAATATATTGGATTGCCTACTTACCACCAGATGAGGACAAGAGGCTGATGATGGGCTCAGTCTGGCTCCACAGGTCTGGTGTAGAAGAGGCTCTCTGGAGACTGTTTTTAACAGTGCTCACAACAATTAACGAACAGGAAGCAGCTCCATTTTTTAGGGCCCATTACACAGCTCAAGGTCTGGGCCCCCAAGGGGCATACGCCTACAATGCCCACCCATAAATCCACCTACATGGCCCATCCATGAGTTGGGGATGTTTTATGTGCAATTTGTGTAAGGGATGTAGTGTGTTTATAGGGGATGTAGTGTGTGTTTGCGTGTAAGGAATGTATTGTATGTTTCTGTGTGTGTGTGTGTGTGTGTGTGTGTGTAAGGGGTGCAAGGTTTGTTTCTGTGTATGTAACTGAATGCAGTGTGTGTCTGTAAGGGGTGCATTAATTATGTAAGAGAACGTAAGGGATGAATTGTGTGTTTCGGGTGTGTCTGTGTGTGAGTAGGAATGCATTGTATGTTTCTGTGTGTGTGTGTGGGGGGTGCATTGTGTATGTGTGTAGTGTAAAAGAGAGGGTTTGTGGGGTAGGATAGGGACTGAGATGGGAACAGCTTTCTTTTTTTTAAAAAAAATTCATAGTGCTCTCCCCTCAATTATTGATTTCCCCTTCCCTTCTGTCCCTCCGTGTTCTCCCCTTCTGTCACTTAGTGCTCTCCCTTGGCCCCCTGTCCCTCTGCAGTCCCCCTTGGTGGTCTTCTCACTCCCCCCTTAGTGGTCCTCCCTCTCCCAAACCCCTTAGTGGTCCTCCCTCTCCCAAACCCCTTAGTAGACATTCCCCTACTCCCCCACCCCCTTAGTGGTAATCACCCTCCTCCCCTCTCCTTAGTAGTCCTCCCTTCTTACCCCCCTTTGGTGGTCCTTCCCCCCCTTAGTGGTTCTTATCCCCCCTCCCCTA
This sequence comes from Pelobates fuscus, assembly GCF_036172605.1. Classification (NCBI taxonomy): domain Eukaryota; kingdom Metazoa; phylum Chordata; class Amphibia; order Anura; family Pelobatidae; genus Pelobates; species Pelobates fuscus. The sequence goes on along the minus strand of NC_086322.1, from coordinate 13,604,683 downwards.
GTGGTCCTTAACCCCCTCCCCTAGTGGTCCTTATCCCCCCCAACCTCCCCTAGTGGTCCTTATCCCCCCTCCCTCCCCTAGTGGTCCTTATCCCCCTCCCCTAGTGGTCCTTATCCCCCCCTCCCCTAGTGGTCCTTATCCCCCCCTCCCATAGTGGTCCTTACCCCCCCCCCCCCTCCCATAGTGGTCCTTATCCCCCCCTCCCATAGTGGTCCTTATCCCCCTCCCTCCCATAGTGCTCCTTATCCCCCCTCCCTCCCATAGTGGTCCTTATCCCCCCCTCCCTCCCATAGTGGTCCTTATCCCCCCTCCCTCCCATAGTGGTCCTTATCCCCCCCCTCCCTCCCATAGTGGTCCTTATACCCCCCTCCCATAGTGGTCTTTATACCCCCCTCCCATAGTGGTCCTTATACCCCCCTCCCATAGTGGTCCTTATACCCCCCCTCCCATAGTGGTCCTTATACCCCCCCTCCCTTAGTGGTCCTTATACCCCCCCTCCCTTAGTGGTCCTTATACCCCCCCTTAGTGGTCCTTATACCCCCCCTCCCTTAGTGGTCCTTATACCCCCCCTCCCTTAGTGGTCCTTATACCCCCCCTCCCTTAGTGGTCCTTATACCCCCCTCCGTTAGTGGTCCTTATACCCCCCCTCCCTTAGTGGTCCTTATACCCCCCCTCCCTTAGTGGTCCTTATACCCCCCCTCCCTTAGTGGTCCTTATACCCCCCCCCTTAGTGGTCCTTATACCCCCCCTCCCTTAGTGGTCCTTATACCCCCCCTCCCTTAGTGGTCCTTATACCCCCCCTCCCTTAGTGGTCCTTATACCCCCCTCCCTTAGTGGTCCTTATACCCCCCCCTCCCTTAGTGGTCCTTATACCCCCCTCCCTTAGTGGTCCTTATCCCCCTCCCCTAGTGGTCCTTATCCCCCCCTCCCCTAGTGGTCCTTATCCCCCCCTCCCATAGTGGTCCTTATCCCCCCCCTCCCATAGTGGTCCTTATCCCCCTCCCTCCCATAGTGCTCCTTATCCCCCCTCCCTCCCATAGTGGTCCTTATCCCCCCCTCCCTCCCATAGTGGTCCTTATCCCCCCCTCCCTCCCATAGTGGTCCTTATCCCCCCCCTCCCTCCCATAGTGGTCCTTATACCCCCCTCCCATAGTGGTCCTTATACCCCCCTCCCATAGTGGTCCTTATACCCCCCTCCCATAGTGGTCCTTATACCCCCCCTCCCATAGTGGCCCTTATACCCCCCCTCCCTTAGTGGTCCTTATACCCCCCCTCCCTTAGTGGTCCTTATACCCCCCTTAGTGGTCCTTATACCCCCCCTCCCTTAGTGGTCCTTATACCCCCCCTCCCTTAGTGGTCCTTATACCCCCCCTCCCTTAGTGGTCCTTATACCCCCCTCCCTTAGTGGTCCTTATACCCCCCTCCCTTAGTGGTCCTTATACCCCCCCCTCCCTTAGTGGTCCTTATACCCCCCCCTCCCTTAGTGGTCCTTATACCCCCCCTTAGTGGTCCTTATACCCCCCCTCCCTTAGTGGTCCTTATACCCCCCTCCCTTAGTGGTCCTTATACCCCCCCCTCCCTTAGTGGTCCTTATACCCCCCCCTCCCTTAGTGGTCCTTATACCCCCCTCCCTTAGTGGTCCTTATACCCCCTCCCTTAGTGGTCCTTATAGCCCCCCTCCCTTAGTGGTCCTTATACCCCCCCTCCCGTAGTGGTCCTTATACCCCCCCCTCCCTTAGTGGTCCTTATACCCCCTCCCTCCCTTAGTGGTCCTTATACCCCCTCCCTCCCTTAGTGGTCCTTATACCACCCCCCCCCCCCTTTAGTGGTCCTTATACCCCCCTCCTCCCTTTAGTGGTCCTTATACCCCCCTCTCCCTTAGTGGTCCTTAACCCCCCCTCCCCCCCCTTAGTGGTCCTTAAACCCCCCTCCGTGGTCCTTAACCCCCCCCCCCTCCGTGGTCCTTAAACTCCCCCCTTAGTGGTCCTTAAACCCCCCCTCCCCCCCCTTAGTGGTCCTTAAACCCCCCTCCCCCCCCTTAGTGGTCCTTACCCTCCCCTCCTGCCCATGTAGCGTGGCCGGGCGGCGCGGAACGCGGGACAGGAACCTTTGTTTCCTGTACCCGGCCGCCGCCGGAATGACAGGAAGTGCTCACTCAGTGAGCATTTCCTGTCATTCCGCCGGCGGCCGGGTACAGGAAACAAAGGTTCCTGTCCCGCGTTCCGCGCCGCCCGGCCATGCTACATGGAGAGACCGGCAGGAGGGAGCGCTCTGCGCTTCCCTCCTGCCGGTCATAAACCCGGCCGCCCTCCAGGCAGCAGTGCTGCGCCGCCTGGGGCTTGCTAAAGCGCTCAGGCGGCGCAGCATGAGGAGGCGCAGCGGGGACAGGGATCCGGCGCCCCCTGGTAAGTTGCGCCCTAGGCGGCTGCCTAGGTCGCCTTACAGGTGGCGCCGGCCCTGATGCCCACAGTTTAATGGAGAGGGTGTTATGGGCAAATGCAAATATTACAAGTTTTAGAATGAAATGTTGTATTTCTTAAACTGTGTACTTTTTCTTTAAGAGATATTGCAAACTGACAAGGTGTTAGAAATGGAACATATTGTTTTTCATAGATGTTTCTTTAAGCAATAACCTCAGTGCATAATATGTTTGCGCCATTTTGTCCCAGACGAATTACAATAACAATAATGCATAAACAAGCTTCAAGGCTATCCTACGACTCTTTCAGTACACAATATACTGTGGTAACCCCAAGTTAATGGAACTTCCCCAAATCCGGGAATCTCCCACGACTGTGCACTTATGTCTTAGTATAAACAACAGATAAGCAATTCAGACTTTAAGATGCCATCTTGAATCTTGAGTCAGGAAAATTTCCACACCCTTTAGTTATGGCCTTGTGTCTTTGCCAAGTTAAGGGAGGTCGTAAAATGAATAAAGTAAAAGAAGTGTTACTTTTTCATATATGAACTATGGTGACCCTAAAATGACGACACCTAAGGTATAAATAGGTGTACTTTTAAATGTTAAGACACAGAGGAGAGACTTGGAGACAGACGCTGCTCCATCTTAAAATGACTGAGAGGCTGACATGATGACATGTTCAGAAGAGTATGTTAACCTATTCATGATATTTGCAAGCATTTAATTTAATCTTATAAACTCTGCTATAATGGATTTTATATGTCTATCAGGGCCGGCGCGTCCACAAGGCGGCACAGGCGGCCGCCTTAGGGCGCCACAGAAGGGGGGGGCAAAAATCCAAATCTCTGGCACCTGGCCAGAGACTTGGATTTTTAAATATTTCTGACACCCTAAGCCCACAGCAGCCGCCCCTCACAACTCACACACTGCCGGTGTTTTGAAGTTCAGAGCTGCTGCTACGGAGTCACACTATGGAAGCCTGGATGCTGCAGGGCCTCCCTGAGGCATTGTAACAGCCCTGCAGAGGTTTGATTGGCTGCTGTCTGCAAAGCTCCGCCCCCTTGCTCTGTATCAGCCCTCCCACAACATGATGTATGTCACCAGACCGCGAGGGAGTGGGAAACAAGCTCCCACTCTGAAGGCTGGCTCCAGCTCCTACAGGTAGGAGCTGCCACAACATATATACAGCCTGTTACAGTGAGGAGCACTATGGGGCAGAAAGGAATTAGTAGCTCTCAGCAACAGGAGCTCAGTGTGCATGAGAAGCTACAAGGTCTGATGGTGGATCACCCATGGTGTGTCTCAATGAGTGACTGTGAGTAAGTATCTGGTGTGTGAAAGTGATTGGGTATCAGGGTCTGTGAAAGTGAGTGTGTTGTCTGTGTGTGTCAGAGTATAAATGTCTGACTGTGAGTGTGCATGCCCTGCATGCATAATTGTAAGTCTGTGTGATTTTGTGCATCTATGAGTGTGACTGTAGGTGTATGCTGTGAGTGTGTATCACTGTAAATGTGTATGAGAATATTTCTGATTGTGATTTTATTTGACTGTAACTGAATGTGTTTGTATGTAATTGTTATGTATATCTCTGAGAATTTATGTTACTGTGTGACTGAGGGCAGTGTGTGTATGACTGTGTGCCCCTATCTGTGAGTGAGTGTTTTGTGACTGTTACACTGTAAGTGTGTAGAGCAGAAGTAGCTGTAAAAGCTTATAAAAGGGTGCACACAGGGAACCTGGAAGGGGTTAATTGACCTAATTGCTATGGGAAGCTAACCATGATGTGAATTGAGGAGAAAGGGGTACATTGCAGAGCAATATGGAATTTTAGTTTAGGAGGGTATAATTGCAAAGAAATAAGGACTTCCAATTTTTGGGAGGCATGGAGTAAACTGCAGGCCTATGTGATTATTAATATTGCTTAGGGAGGGGGTTAAATTTCAGGAGGCTGCCACCAGAAACTCCAGTTATTGAGCTAAGCCCAGCCATGTAGGACCTCACTTATTGGTTAAGAGTTTCAGCTAAGCGCTGTTAGCCAATGAGAGAGTTAATGCGTGGCTGGGCGTAGGTCAGTGGCACTAACCAGAGCTTTCTTGTAGGCATTTCCAGCAGCAGGGGAAGTGTTGCATGCCTATCAGTACCCAGGGAACCAGTGTGTGTGGGGAAGAGGGGGGGGGGGCAGGGGGCAGGGGGCGGGGCAGGGGGCGGGGGGCGGCAAAATCAGTTTTTGCCTGTGCAGCCAAAAATCCTTGCACCGGCCCTGATGTCTATATTCATATTTTTATATAATAAATATCTAAAAGACAAAACTATTGCTTCCAAGACAATCCTTATTTTATATTGTATTCTCAATTATTTGTATATGTTAAATAGAGGATCTCTTACTAACTATATACAATTATGGCTAAGATATCTGTATGGTTAGCCCTGCTAAGTTCTATGCTTTAAGACATTATAGTGGTAAATAAGGGAACCACCTGCGGTTACAACTCCTGTTAATTAATTAATTGAATTATGGACTGATTTCCTGTTTGTCACTTTTTGCTATATAAGCACATTTTACGGTCGAAACGTTGTGTTGTATTTTGTTACAATAAAACTGCCTGCGGCTTTAATTCGGAGTGCCTGTGATTCTTTCTTCTTTGCCTATTATTCTGGGATTGCTGGTCCTGATCCGGAGCACCCATGGCCGCTGGGAATGAGTGTGGTTCCCACTATCTACTCTGCACAATCCCTACAGAAACTCACTGCACACTGACACTCAGTATCACTGACCCATACACACACTGCACACTGACATTAACATTGACCCATACACAAACTCACTGCACACTGACACTCCGTATCACTGACCCATACACACACTGCACACTGACATTAACATTGACCCATACACAAACTCACTGCACACCGACACTCAGTATCACTGACCCATACACACACTGCACACTGACATTAACATTGACCCATACACAAACTCACTGCACACTGACACTCAGTATCCCTGACCCATACACACACTGCACACTGACATTAACATTGACCCATACACAAACTCACTGCACACTGACACTCAGTATCACTGACCCATACACACACTGCACACTGACATTAACATTGACCCATACAGAAACTCACTGCACACTGACACTCAGTATCACTGACCCATACACACACTGCACACTGACATTAACATTGACCCATACACAAACTCACTGCACACTGACACTCAGTATCACTGACCCATACACACACTGCACACTGACATTAACATTGACCCATACACAAACACACTGCACACTGGCTCACACTGATCCGTATACACACAAATTACAAATTTTCTAACACTCATACAGCACAGATTACCAGCAGCAGCCTGTCCAATGCTCACTCTGCCCTTTATAGCGAGTTGGCTGCTGGGTATAATGTCATGCTGAATCCCGGGGACTGTGAGTCCTGAGCATTGGTAGGAGCAATTGGATGCTACTATTACTCACACCTCCTTGTAAACTGCAGCCAGGCCCAGTTACAGCACCCTGATACGCCTGCTGGAGATACAATCTTTGCTTGTCACCAACCACCTCCAAGGCAGCCCTAAAAGAAGGAAAACTCTTCCAGTCCAATGCCAAGAACTGCATGTCCCAGGCACCGGGTCATATAAATTCCACATCCCTAATACATATACATACACACACAGACAATAGACATACACAATATCTAATACACACACAGCAAACTACCCTCTTTCTTTCCTCACATACTCAGATGGGGGCTGGGGGCACTGAAAGCAGCCTCAGTCCCCGTGGCACTCATCTGCTGTCATGCTTTAGTCTGTCTATGATACCTCCCACCAGCAATAGAACGGGGGTTGCACATAGAAATTCTGCCCTCTCACTGACCCCCTTTTCAAAGGACTTGATGTCTAGAGTCAGGGATTTTGAAGGAAGGGGTAGAGGCAGTATTGCAGCAGCAGAGTTGGAATATTTAGGGCAGGTAAAGGCAGAGTCACTTGTCGTAGGGGCTGAGTTAAGGTTTAGTGGGTGGGCAGAGGCGTGGTTCCCATCATTGCCATTATGCTCTGTTTTTAACAATCCAAATTACTAGGAGAGGGGCAGAAGCAGTGGGGGGAGGGCAGAGTCTCTATGTTTTCCATGACTGAACTTAGCCAGCATATTATCATGGGGGATCCAGACTGCAATAGAGACGCTGCAGACACCCCCTCTTGCAGAACGCTCCAGTCCACTGCCTAATTGGCCTAATAGAAGCATTGGCCCTGTCCGTAAATATATAAACTCTGTAGATCAACTTGCTATGTATATACTCTGCAGCAACTCCTGTATTGTTTGCAGGTAAACAATCGCACTGCCGGAACTAAGACTATAATAAAATCCAATAACCAGGTCACCAAGGAAATGGTACAAATAACAAGGACAGCCCATACAGACAGCGGTGAAACTGATGCACTGAGAGCCCTGGGGCAAGAATATGTTTTGGGCCCCTTCTAGTGCAAGAGTGGCCAAAAGATAGATTCCCCCCCTTTCATCTCTCGTACAACTTCCACAATGCTACGCCAGCTGGGAATCTACCATTTGCCCATTCTTTGCAGAGTTGTATTTGTGAGCAGTGTCTGTGCATTTTAATGTAAGTATATTTTGTTTAGAGTGTATGTAAAAAAAATTCACAAATTCAAAGACAATCCACACAGTCACCCAATAGTGTCCTGCGTTAGTTCTATTTTATCTAATCTATCTGAAAATATTGATATTCTTTAAAACTATATGTTTGGCAAATTAAATCATTTCGTAAAGACAACATAATTTTTTTTACAAATATTAAAGGATTTTAAATGGAAACCCACTTAGTTGTTAGTCACAAATCATGTCCAGTCCCTCTATCCCAGATGATATTTGATGTGCCTCTTTCAAAAATATAGTTGATAAAGCTGGAAAAATCTCTTCCACCACAATACATTTTATTATAGAAGGCATAACGATGGTTTTAAACAAGTTAATTTTGGTTAATGGATAATGATGTTTGAAGCATTAAAACACTTTTTAAAGAAGTACGTAGAAAAATTTTTATTGACTTAACCAGCTTCCACAACTCTCCTTGACTCAGTTTATTCGCCTAAGAAGAAACTGCACTAAATATAAAAATTTTAATTCCACTCGAACGCAGAGATGCCACATTCTAAGTCATGCAGGCATCAGGAGAAATCCAAAAAAAATGACTTCTTTACCCAAAAAAGACCCACGACGCTGCAACACGCGGAATCAGGTTTACAATGTGGCGCTGGCCACTCTGGTAGCAGTAGCCCTTGTTCTGATCTAGAGACATTCTCAGAGCACACGTGGAGGCCAAGATGGGGAAATTGTGGATGCCCGGAATAACTCTGCAGATAGGATCCAACAGATAGAATGACAGCTCACGAAATGTGAGATAGAATTGGGAGATCTGAGTAGCGGAGTAGTAGTATTATCCACGGTATCTCCGCTGGTAGACAGGATAAGCAGATCCAAAACAGGCAAAATGCAGGTAGCGTAGTTACAATCCCTTCCTCCCAAGAACTAGACGACACATGGCTTGGAGGTCAACTGAGGTTTTTAATTACAGGCACAGTATTTATGTGGTTACAGATATACAGGGTTTCCCAAATCGCAATGCAGGGTTTGTCCAGTAGGGGACTACATGGGGGACTGGGTTTTACACATCTTTTACCCAGCATACATTGCTGTACCAAGGAGATACTTATCCCAGCATGCATTGCTAAGGGGAGTATCCCTTGGTACAGAGGAATACAGTTTTTAAATTAAAATCCATAACTCACATAGTATTTCTGTTATACAGCTTTATAACCATTTATTACATGGCTGGGACCTGGACGCACAGTTAAGTGAACTTGCGCCCAGATCCCAGCACAATTGACCGAATGCCGTTCAGTTTCCCTTATCAGGTTCAATTCGTTTAAACGATTGCCTGAGTTAAGGAAATAAAACTCCCGAAAACGGTAAACTCCCAAACGGCTTGGAAGTCCAGCGGGGCTTGTGTTGTCGAGTAGCCGATTTTAGTTCCAGGCACTCGACGACAAAACCCAGCTGGCTTTCCGCAAACAAAGATGGCCGCTGCCTCGTGGTCGGTACACGAATGGCAGCCACCCGCAACTAACCGCAATTAACACGGATACAATGTTGCAAAGTACCTAATAGGAGACACACGACCGTCTCTGGGTGGTCTCCCATTTGGTACTTTGCTTAACTCACGAACAGTGCGGGAATACACTGTTCGTGTAGATGTAGATTTAACCTTAGCGGTATTCGTGTGCTTGAAACACACGAATGCCGCATACATAGTAAAATACAGGACATAGCAAGACATTTACATTAGTCAATTTAAATCACACTTCACAGTTCTGAGTGGCTGAATTTACCACAATCTGAAAGATTGCTCACAATGCAGTAACCTCAGATTAAGAGGAATTCCTGAATTGGTACAAGTGGCGGACTTACCTACATTTGTCAAAGCTTCTTTCGAACTTTAACTCTAGAGATACCTTCTGGAAATCAAACCTAGGCTCATGTTATGTACCTGGCGGATGCCGCATGCGCGGGCACAGACTCTTTCAATGCGAATATGGTGGGCGCACGACATCGAGAGGCAGAGTGCGGTAAAGTGCAGCACTCTGGGATTAATAATTAATAGGATTAATACTTGTGACGGACCACCTGTCACACCGACTGGGGGCCTATGCCAATCACTGCTTCTTAGCTGTAGCTGAGTACCATAAGCACTGTAGCCCTTTAGCCGCCACAGCTTGGCTGGAGTCTTGCTGTCCCTTCTCACCCTGGACCAAACTCCTGGATCCAGCTCCCAGTGAGAAGACCTCTTCTCCAAGAGGGTATAGCAGTGTAGCTCTTACAAGAGCTAGTGATTATAGCTGGTATAGCTGTTCCCTACAAACATGAGATGAGACTCTATGTTGAGGGTAAGTAGGAACTGGTTTATTGGTAGCCACAACTGGCCTTTTATGTCATTCTCCATGCAAGGTGCACTCCCCCCTGGACCTAAGAGTAGACTACAGTAAAAACAGACACATAATTACATTGGGTCTCAGGTCCAGGACACTCCCATACAAAATAGGTTAATCCCTCCCCTGTGTCTGAGAGATAATTACTTGAGTAAACAAACATATAATTAAATTATCTCTCAGTATAAGAAACATGCAATACAACAACACCCCAAAAGTACCTCTAAAACACAGAAACCCCACAAAAGTCATATCTCCTGATAGCCCCAATCTGGGGGACCAACATATCAAAAAATCACGCAGATCCATGGAAGTCATAATTTTGAGCGACCATGCACATGGTCCTATGCCCAAAACTGTTGAAGGGAATCAGGGCTAACGGTCGGTCTTTCTTTCTGTATTACAAATGTACATAAACCACACAAGTTTTTTAAAGGGCCTACAGTCTTTTGGCAGGGGGCTAGCAAGCAGGCCCCTCCAAGAACATGTGGCAGAGGCATTTCTGCCACAATAGTCAACAGGGCCAAGCCTGCACTGATTTCCACTCAGACTATTCAATTCCTGGGCTTCGTAAAAGACTCTTGGTCCTACACGCTTAACCTGCTGTCTTCAAAAGTGTCGGCCATTCAGAAGGAGATCCGCCAGGTCCTCAAGCGCTACTCCATTGCGCTCAGACAACTCGCCCCGATCATTGGCCTGCTATCCTCCTCAATCCAGGCCATATTCCCAGCCCCACTGCACTATCAGGCCATGCAACGTCTGAAAGATCACTTCCTCAGATGAGACCCCACATGCAACCAACCGGTTCCGCTGACAAACATAGTTCGTCAAGAACTTGAATGGTGGCCTAATTGCATGCAAGCATGTAATGGTCGAGTCATCTTTGGCAGCCAACCGGACTTCATACTGGAGTCGGACATCAACAGGTTGAGATCGGGAGCTACCAAAGGCGCATGGACAACCCAGGAGCTCCAGATGCACATCAACTGCTTGAAATTATTGGCCGGATCCTTCGCCATCTGCAGCCCGGCAAATGGGAAATCAAACTGCTGTATTCTCCTCCGGATGGACAACGTCTCTGTGGTATGTCACATCAACCACCTGGGAGGTACTCGCTCCCGGACACCGACGGACATAACAAAGGAAATCTTTGATTATTGCCTCTCTCGCAACATCTCGATCAAGGCAGAACACTTACCAGGGGAATCGAACCTTACAGTGGACTAGTACTCACGCCATTAGAGAGATGCCAACGACGGGCAATTAAACCATCAGATATTTTCAATCCTGCACGACCGGAGGGGTCCACACCTGTTTGCCTCACGCAACAACCATCAGCTACCAGAGTTTTACAGCTGGCTCCCGGACCCAGAATGCACGGCAGTGGACCCCGTCTTCTAACACTGGCTGAGATAAAGGGCTTACACCTTTCCCCCATTCGCAATGATCCAGAGAGTTTTCCACCAAATTCATAAATGAGAGGTGACAGTTCTCCTCTTGACACCATAATGGCTGAGCTAGCTCTGGTGGGCATATGTGAAGGCAATGGAGAAGTTGCACACAGCACCATCCCGACAACTGCTGGTTTCATATGTCAGCACTCACGGTCCGGTTTCAGTCACCACTATGTCCAGATGGATTCGATGGCTATGTACATTGGCCAGGATAGACCCGTCTTTAGGTGCACATTTTGTTCGCGGAGCAGCAGCATCGTCAGCTTTCATGTCGGGTGCGTCACTTTCAGACATTTTACCAACGGCAGACTGGTCTCGTGAATCTACGTTCAGGACATTCTATTTCCGACCGTCATCTAACATCACGTTTCCTCTTCTTACTAAGCGTTAACATTGCAAAATATTAAGCCTCCTGTCATGTGGTAAAATTTAAGATAATACTAACGGAGTGTATTAATAATCTTAATTTTAGTAATAACAGGAGGCAAATATTTCTCTCCCCCCCTGATATAAGGTAAGTCATGGGTCAGAAGCATAGACATGCGCAGCCTATTGCATTAGGGTGTGCACCCTAATGCACAAACACACATGCCGCGTGCATATACACCCAAATTATTATGCAAATTATATTTAAGTGTCACAAAGATTAAATATTTTGTTTTTCAGTTTAACTTATGGATGGCATTGTGTCTCAGGGCTCTGTTGATCACTGAAAACAATCTCGGACACCTGTGATAATTAGATTGACAGGTGAGCCCAATTTAAGGAAAAACTACTAAAGTAAGGTGTTCCACATTATTAAGCAGAGCACCATTTTCATGCAATATGGGGAAGAAAAAGAATATCTCTGCTGCCGAAAAGAGTGAAAAAGTTCAATGCCTTGGACGAGGTATGAAAACATTAGATATTTCACGAAAACTTGATCATCGCACTATTAAGAGATTTGTGGCTGATTCAGAGCACAGACGGGTTTGTGCAGATAAAGGCACATTGAGGAAGATTTCTGCCAGATCCATGCATTGGATCAAGAGAGCAGCTGCTAAAATACCATTATAGCAGCAAACAGATATTTGAAGCTGCTGGTGCCTCTGGAGTCCCACAAACATCAAGGTGTAGAGTCCTCCAGAGTCTTGCAACTGTGCATAAACCTTCTATTCGGCCACAACTAACCAATGCTCACAAGCAGAAATGGCTGCATTGGGCAGAAAAATACATGAAGATTAATTTTCAAACAGTCCTGTTCACTGATGAGTGTCGTGCAACCCTGGATGGTCCAGATGGATGGAGTAGTGGATGGTTGGTGGATGCCAACAGGTTCCAACAAGGCTGCGACATCAGCAAGGCGGTGGTAGAGTCATGTTTTGGGCCGGATTCATGGGAAGAGAGCTGGTCGACCCCTTAAGGTTCCCTGAAGGTGTAGAGATGACCTCTGCAAAGTATGTGGAGTTTCTGACTGACCACTTTCTTCACTGGTACAGAAGGAAGAACTATGCTTTCCATAATAAAATCATCTACATGCATGACAATTCATCATCTCATGCTGCAAAGAATACCTCTGCATCAATGGCTGCTATGGGGATAAAAGGAGAGAAAGTCATGGTGTGGCCTCCATCCTCCCCTGACCTCAATCCTATTGGGAACCTTTGGAGCATCCTCAAGCAAAAGATCTATGAGGGTGGGAGGCAGTTTACATCCAAACAGCAGATGTGGGAGGCTATTCTGACATCTTGCAAACAAATTCAAGCAGAAACTGTCCAAAAACTCACAAGTTCAATGGATGCAAGACTTGTGAAGCTGCTATCAAATAAGGGGTCCTATGTTAAAATGTAACGTGACCTGTTTGAAAAGTTAAAATGTTGTTATAAGTTTGATTGAAATAGCTTTTGATTTCAGTAAATATGCTGCAAGCACAACAAATGACAATTTTCAGTTCTTTACAACCTATAAAGTGTTTTGAAACTTACTGTGGGTAATAATTTGGAACAGTGCATTGTAAGTTTTTTAGGTTTAAAAAAAATACTGTTATCATCAGGAGGTTTGTTCAATAAAATTTGAATTGTACTCTTAATAGTTGATAACATGAGAATTATGTTGACTGTTATTTACATCAATTATTTAGGTAAATGAGAAAAATATAATTTGCATAATAATTTGGAACAGGGTGTATGTGTGTGTGTGTGTGTGTATATATATATATATATACACACACACATATACATACATACACTTCTAAAAGGGTGCTGCGTGTGTGTGAATTTGTTTGAAGTGATTGTGTGTGTGGGGGGGTACAGATTAGGAAATATCACCCCCCCCCCCCCTTCCTACCTCTAGCCTGGTAGGGGGAAACTTGCTGCCATCCCTGGTGGTCCTAGTGGTAAGTGAACTCTAGCCTACAGGGCTAGAGTTCACTGTCGCGAGATCTAAGCATTGCCGCGGCTACGCTCCGACCTCTCGAGAGGAACCCGGTGGAGCTGCTGCCTAGAGCTCCCCGGGGTCCTCTCCTGCCTCCCTCCCTGCCTGTGGGCCGGTGAGGGAGATCTTTATAATCTCCCCTGCCGGCCTCGATCCATGCGCGCAGGGATGAGGGTGTGACCAGGCACACCCGGCACACTTCGTGCGCACGCCTATGGTCACAAGATATTGGGTGTTTGTTGTACTTTATGTGTATATTACTCTAGTATGTTAACTTTGGATAATGTTAGATCTATGTCAGGTACACTAAAATCTAATTACGTAAACTCACTGTACTATATTCATACGGTCCATTCCGTATCACTGAAACTAGTTTATTTTCTTTCAGTGTAACTCGTCTACGGTAGGAATTAGTTTCCATTATCGTATTCAAGGCTGAAGTTAGATTTTGTACAAAGTTTCTTGTTTGGTTCTGGACTTGTGATGTTGCATGTGTCAAGAGGAAGTGATGCGGATATACTTTCCCTTATATACACTCTTACCATGTTCTGATTGGTTCTTTATTTCACCTGTTTTTTTTCTTTGCTGCTATGGAGTTAGTAAACAAAGTTAATGTAAAATACTCGCCTCCTGTCATTATTAAAATTAAGATTATTAATACACTACACTAGTATAATCTTCAATTATCAGTCACAGCTAGACTCGAATAAGGGTCAGTTATGTATGGTTTATGTAAATTCCTATATATACTCTCTAGTTAATAGACATGGTTAACACGATTGTACGTATATCTATACTTCTCTACATCTGTCTATCATAGACACATACCGAACTGTTTCCAGCTACACTAATTTATACAATCAAACTACTATTTTATTTTTTTTATATATTTTTTTGTAATTGACTGTACATACTCCATTAACCCTAACAAGGACCATATTGTATGTAGTAAAAATTATTGCTTACTAGACCAATTAACCAGTTTTACTTTTTAGACCCAAATCACTGGTTATTAGGCAATAATTCACACACAAGATAGTTTAAAAAGGATACTATATGTGTATATACTAATACTGCTCTCTCTTCAAGTGAGCACTTGACACATCGTACAATCGGTTGCAACAAACTTGTCACATATTCCTAATTTAGTAGAACATTTGTAGCAATATACTATTGTAGCTATTGAATTGAGGTTAGGATTATAAAAACCTCAATCTGGAAATGTATTTCCTTTACTTCTATTCTAAATAAAATCGAATAAGATATATATTTTAATTGATTATCTATTCAATGTTATGTTTTCAATTGAACTCCTGTAATACGGGACAATACTTTTTCTTCTTTGTTTTCAATTATATATTTTTTTGTTCACCCCCATAAACTCCAGCTGCTCATTAGCGATAAAAGATGCTCACTCATTGAGTCCCTCCCCGTCATCACTTGATGGTAGCTACTGTACAGGTGTGATTCCAAATACTGTTCTGCTGACAGAATGCCAAATAGTCTCTAGGAGACATCACCACCAGAAAGTATTCCAATAGCATCCCTGCAACACCTCCACCCTGAAGAACCATTCCCATAATGTATGAGGGCTTAACATGCCCCATAAAAGAGACATGATCCTAAAACACGCTACATTCAGGAGATGTCATGTATCTCCAAGAGAACTATGAAATATTTCCCAGTATAATTCCACTCTGCCCATATTAATACATCTAAAATGAATAAATGATGTTTCCATCTATAAACACAAACTGGTCACCTTTGAGCTGTTAGAGAAAATGTATGATGTGTACGGTAGATATCTCATCTTAATAAGTTTGTTGAACAATGTTATGTATACTTTGGTGAATATTTGTATTCCAAATTAGAATAAATTGACTTTTTTACACAGTGTGTTAACTAGGATGGTAGCTGTACAGCGAGAAAACAGAAAAATTGTTTCTATATAAAACGTAAATATACTTTTATTAACATATCCATATATCATAACACTATATAGCTGTGACGGAATGCCATCACTGAGTACCATGCTCACCTCTTATTCGCATATTTTTGCCTTTCGTGTATTATGCCCTGTTCCTTGTTTGGGAGAGTACATACGAAAGAAACTTGTTTGTCTCCTGAATGGGGACCACCCCGCTATCCCATTTAGAACGCTCATTAGAACATTCCAAAACCGCAAGAGAAATCACTAATGAGTGCTCCCTTGGGTGTCCGCCAGTTTATATAGCTGAACGCCATCCACGGGAGCATTTGTATCCTCAACTGGCTTGCCCGCACGGTTTCAGGTCCTCGTGTCGGGGATCGTCCTACCTGCTCCTAAAGCAGCCATAATCACTACTTCTTCCTACCCGGGAGCTGTGAGGCCAAGCTCGTAGCTGCCCAGAAAGCGATCTCTCCGGTGTTACCTAAGTGGAGTTATCCACCGGAAATAGACGTGGGACCCCTGGAGCTGTGAGTCGGCTTCAGTCGCGGAGTCCCGCTGGCCGTCTGGAAGTCTGTGCCGACCAATATGAGAATTAGCTCCCATTCAAACTGGGTTCGCGCTATTCTCCGGATAGGCCGGCACGAGTAAGTGCTGACTAGTCGCTGCGGGTCGAAGGCAACCAATAGGAAAAGGCGCTCCCATTCAAATAGGGTTTTGCACCCTTTCTCACAATTGGGTGACGAAAAATACCTCTCCTTACGGAGTGCTGATTGGCGCAAATTGATTTCGCGCCTCTCCCCTGATTGGTCATTGCTTGGTTTAGGCGCAAAGTTTGAATTGATCGGCCTAAACCAATTCGTCACGTGGAACTAATTTCAGATGTACAGAGCCTTGAGCCCAGATTTTGGACGATGATTTCTTGGGCTCTGTACATCTGATAGCCCTGCTATCCAGGGATATATGTTTTATGTGTGTGCCCCATTTTCTTTCCGGGGCACAGAACCCCTAAGTGTTCCCCAATGTATATGATGTGCTTTACTGTTGTACTGTTGGTATCTCCCAGGGTGGGAGATGGCTATCTGTGAACCATCCCCCTCCAGCCTAAGACTGTGATATTTGTACTGAAAAGAATGGAGCCCCCTGCGGGGGTCTGTGTATAAATTGCCTGCACCCATAAAGCATTGTTAATCCCTGTGAACACTGTTTCAGCGTGTGGAGGATGCAGCGGGGAATGTCCTTGTAAGGACTAAGAAGCACCCAGGGATGTGTGTCGTTCAGCCCCTGGGAGTGCGTAGAGCTGTCCCCTATCCCTAACCCCAGCTAAGAAGTGGTCCCTACCCAGCCGGGATACAGGGAGCTCCGTCACAATAGTGTTTCCGGTTTTCCTTTTAAAAAACAAACAAAAAAAAACAACCTCTATAGTAGGGCAAATCACTCAATTCGATAGACACTCATATATATAATTCCATAGATGTCTATGAAAATCATAAATAGGGTACAGAACCCCACAAAATAGTATATAAAAGGTGGCGATGTGCAATAAGCCAAAATGAAGCAACTTAGGCAATCCACAACCAAAAGGGCTGTGTTATCCTTCTGTTATTTTTATGCATTTTATATTATTCATTCCTCCTCTATAGAAAGGTGTATTTTTATTTTAGACATTTCGTTGTTCTTTATGCATGTAATTTCTATTGCAGACAAGGTGTGTTGACAGACATTTTCCACCCTATGATCTAGTGATACATTGAAACCTTTTCACAAAAAGGAAAACACAAAACACTATATAGTTTTATGTTTTATGATATTGATATTTTATTAAAGGCATACTTACATTTTATATAGAAAGTTTTTTCTGTTTTCTTTCTTAGCTTTGGAGTGCACATACTATATTTTGTATATTAAAAAACAATGCCAAAACAAAATACTCAACCTTCTACGAATGCTGTGAGACCTCACAGCTTCTCAATACATTGAGCCATCCATTGCCAGGGCAGAACAAATAGAACAAACGCAAAAGGAAATTAATGATTTTAACATAATCCATACAATTTACAACATAAATAGGTTAAAGACAAAACAATATGCCATGGGTATGCACAGATCGTCCACAAACAGCGTGGGTCTGCAAAATATCTGGAACAGAAGAAGTAGGATTGAAGTTCATCAGGACAATGAGTACTTTTTATTCTCTTTGTTATAGTGTAGTTTTGAAGTGCATTTATTACATTTTTGCATTTTCTATTTGAATGACAACTATCACTTTTTGGGTCATATTCACTACACACAGCCACAGACTGTCAAAACTAAGAAATTATCCAACTACACCTTAAAGTATGAGTTAAAAAATACATCTCTCAACTCTCCATCCAGCTCCATCTTCCTTCCTCTCTTCTCCAGCTTCATCTCTCTCCCCACCAGCTCCTTCTTCCTCCCTCTTTTACCACCAGCTCCATTTTCCTCCAGAGCCATCTTTATCTCTCTTCTTCAGCTCCTTCTTCCCCTCTATTCCACTTCATTTCTTCCTCTGTCCTTTTCATTTCAGTTTTCCTCCCTCTCTCCCCCTCTTTGGGTGTAGTGAAATTTAGCTAAGTTGTGCCAGAACTGATATTCGGGCAGGCCTATAGAAAAAAAGAGCACAATTGGACGTGAAAACATATTTATTCTAAAAACATACAATAAAAACCAAATATTTTTTTTTAATTGCAGGTTTTTAATTGTATGTATTGGGGTTGATGTGTACTATGGTCATTGCTGCTACCAAGGAGTAGTAGGAGTGTGAGCGCAGGACATATTTTTGTGTATTTGTATTATAACTTACACAGCCAATACAAAAAATGTTTGTCTTAATTCAGTCTCTTGTCAAGGTATCTATCTTTTGTAAACTTTGGAATTCCAACAACTTAGTCTTTTGATGATGTGTACTGGAATATTTTGACTTGACGCATCTGTAGATGCTCCTATGCTGAAGGCATGTCCTTATAAGATTGCTGGGTCTAGCCATACCCTTACAAAGAGGGTCTTTGCCTACAGAATGAATTTGGATGTAGTACGAGGTGATCCATATAATGACAGTAGGGATTAATTCAAGGGTTTCTCTATAATAAGGGGGAACGTGGTATTGTACTCTTATTGGGCACAAATAGGTGTTGGTAGGATACAGAGGAATTTCATTGGAGATCCTGGTTTGATTGTGTAACGGATCACCTGGCACCCCGACTGGGTACCTCCGTTGAAGGATGCTCCTAGCGATTCCTGTAGACTCCAAGCACTCCAGCAGACACCATAACCACTGTAGACTCCTTCAGCGAGCAAAACAGGAACAAGCTCTTAAAAGAACTTAGTAGTGATTATAGCAAGGGAATATGCAGAGCATAGCAATCCCTTGTAGCAGATTCCCCGGCACTCCAAATTGAGGGTGAAGTAGAACTGAAGCTTTAATCAAACACTCTGCTTTTATGCACATTTTACACACACAGTACTGCCCACAGGGTTTTGCAGAACAACCAATAAATACGTACAATACACTCAGACACTCCCAGCAATTACACACAAAATCCTACCCTCTGCCTGTGATATAATTACTGAACACAATGGGCTAACATAATTATCACAGGCAGGAAAATACACAATTTCACACAATATTCATAACTTTAAAAGTATACATCCCATTCACATACATTTTTAGAATCAGCATACCCCAAATACAAACATATGTCAAAATCATACAAATTGGTCCAGTGGTTCAAAGGTTAGTTGGAAATCCCTTTTTGACCAACTGCAAGCATGGCTTGGGTGTGGTAAGCCAATTATCTCCAGCATACAGAAAATATCTCCATTTACAAAAACAGTAAAAACACATAAAAATACATAATTCCTATCATACTGAACAGAACCCCCACATTCAACCTATCCCCAGATAGCTTGGATCTGAGCGGTCAATATATCCGAACAGCGCTCAGATCCCACAAACAGAATAAAATCGCCATGGGGTTTAAGTTTAACAAGGGCCATACACAATCCAATAGAAGTCCATAAGCCCCAAATGCTGTTTTTAAAGTGCCCAATGTCCCAGGGGCCATAGTCCCAAGGCATGAGGCTGGCAATCAGTCCCCTCCAAAAACCCGTGGCGAGGTCCCTTTCGCCACAGATTGGTTTTAGTATGTTGGAGGGATAGGTTGTAGTGCAATGCACATACTGGATTTTCTAGACATTTTACCATGTCTGAGGATGTATGCACAGTGAATTCTCTAGGCTGGAGAAAGATATGAAAGGCTACTGTCAGACAATTTGTGAGATGAAAATATATTGTACGGTTTCATTGCTAAGCGAATATGCTCAACTATACTGTATAACGTGAGCCATAGTTCAGCCATCTTGCTCTCTGGTGAAAGAATTATTTATTTATTTTTTTTTTAAATACATGCCTCTTTTCATTGAGAGAAGAGAAAAAGGTGTGTATAAAAAAAGTCAACTTTGGCAAGGTTATATAACTTGGAATGTCTGTCTAAGATAAGACACAGCCAGAGTCTTGTGACAAGATTCACATGGTCTCTTGCTAACTCCTAGTGTCATGTTAGGGGGGGGTGAGTTAAATATAATTATATAAACCAATACACGTATAACTTGAATATGTAGGTAAGGGAAGGAATACATTCCGGGTTAGGGTTTTATTTTTTATTATTGATAGATTAAAAAAAAAAAAAAAAAGTAATCTCTTTAGCTAACAAAGTGCATGTGAATATTAAATCACACATATGTTAATAGTATATAGACACATTGTATTTTAAACACAGATGGAGGAACGTGTGATATCTTAACTGTCTCACAGATTATAGCTTCATCCTTACAGTACTTCTTTATGGGGATCTATAAATTATTGGAAAACTGGTTGAAATCAGCAATAATGTTCTGTCCACTTGGATGAAATTGAGGGCATACATGTCACGTAACTGAATTATGTATATGTGCTATGTGCCTTGCAGGCTGCCGTAAAGATGAAGAGCTTTTGATCTTTGATGTTATTATTTGGGCAGCTATAAAGACTAGTCCAGTGATGTAAAAATTGTCCCAAAATTAACACTTTTACAGATGGCGTTTATTAAAGAGGAATCCTTGAACAATTATGCAATCGGGTGTACAAGGTCTAGAATGTATGGTGTTTTTACTCATCAGAACGTACGCCCTTCTTGTGATTTGGTAATTCTAGTTATTTGGGTGGCTCTAACTGATAAATATTTCTTAGGATCGCTTATAAGGAGCTCTCTAAGTAGACAGGCACACCCCGGGTTCTCAAAACTCTCTCTAAGAATCACACACCTCCAGTAACTTTGTTTAAGGCCATACCTCAAATCTTACACTTAGAATAATGTCCCTATTAATGCTAATTTTGTAAGATATTTTTGTATTGATTGGTTAATAATGCATAGCCAAAAAGATTTTATTTTACTGTATTTCTGTGTAGCAAACAAATATAGATTAGAGTGTAATAACCAGTTACTTGATTGATTTTAACTGCTAAATAATTGTAGTCTTTATAAGATTTTCAATTGCTTAGCTCCTCTACCTCGTTGGAGGCTGATCTCCTCGATAAGCCCAACACAATTCCCATATCCGGGTGCCTGAATACTCACTAGAACGCGGCTGACCTCAATACCACAGCCACCAAGAGGGACATCATGGAGTTGATGTAGAATATGAGGAGGTTCTTCAATGCAGACCTGGTGGTGGTCAGGGAGGAAATCTTAGCAATAGCAACCTGTATGCAGGCCACAGAGAAACCTACTTTGGCTATAGTCCAAAGGCGCTGCTGAACAACAAGCATTACTTCAAGCCTTGCAGGAGACATGGTCTTATTGTGTTATCTGATTGACTACAGAAGACGCTAAAATGTCAAGGTCACGGGCATAGTTAAATCTACCACACTTCCTCCGACACTTACAAACAACTATCCTACCCCAGCAGCAAGCCAAAATGGAGCATATTGAAGTCTATCGCCTACCTAAATTGCCTAAGGCACCTGCTAGGATACCCAGAGATGTGCAACCTCGGGGGGCCCGGAGGTGGCCGGCTCCTGGGCCCCCCAGGAGAAGAGGCTGGCCCAGTATGTACGCCCTACCCGGTCTGCCTGCTCGGCCACGCTACATTCTGTGACCGGCAGGAGGGGAGCGAATCCCCTCCTGCCGGTCACCATGTAATTGCGGCCCGGTGCACACTAGACAGCCACGCACCGGCCACCTAGTGTGCCGGCCCACCGGGAAATTTCCTGGTGTCCCAGTCCGGCCCTGCACATGCCCCTTTTTGGGCATTTACTCTCCTTTTGGCAGTTCTGGTCACGTGATTTGTGTCAGTGGCCCACCCTTTTACACCACCCATTGACTTCCTGCTTCACTGGACACTGCTGTTAGGGGGACGAGATTTACTTGAAAGCTGAAAGCATTAGAGATATGAGCATATTTTAAGAGAATCTGCATTTTCTTATAGCTGCAGAGTTTCCCTCTGGCACCATCTCCACCAGATACAAAACGCTTGAGAGGTATGACTGTTTGTTTGACAAGATTCTGTAATTAGGCCCCTCATAGTTGTCAGTACCAGGCCCACTGGGCTCTTAATCTGGCCCTGCACATACCATCCATTTCGGAAACTAACGAGAGGGTACGGACAACCAAACAAAAGGGAAGCCTGCTGCAACCATTAACTTTCTATTTTTCGTATCTGAATATCAGATTGCATGTGTACTGTACTCTCCCAGTGGAACGCATCGCAACTTCTGTTTTTACATTGCCAGGATGTCCCAGCCTGTGCACAGACACCTCCATTTCTCACAGAAAGATTAGGAGGTGAAACATGCACTGAGTGTTTCATCTAGAAGGGGAGTTTGGCCTCCTCTGAATGTGCCAGGAAAGTGCCCCTCAACCACAGCACCTTATCCTGGAGACACAAAAGTGCCTGATATCCTCAGAGGCAAGCAGAGAACCGGGATTGTGGCTTGGAGCTTATACCTAGGGCAGGAACCTAAATCATTTAAATTCTAGGTGTCTGCCTGCCTTTACAGACTAGACAAGATCCCATGTGATGTGTACTGCCTCTAAACTGTCAGGAAAAATAAACCTAGTTTAGCATGTACAGCTAACGTTCAAGTAAAAAAAAATATAAATAAAAGAAAGTCCTCATACCTTTTTCTGCAATAGGATTGCACTAAACAGCACGATCGGTTTGTGTAATAGTGCATACCTCGGGGGGGGGGGGGGAGGGAGGGATGAAATGAATAATACAGGAGGCAGATTGCAGTGGCGGCTCTAGACTTTGTGAGGCCTTAGGCGAAACTCAAACATGAGGCCCCCACTAACATCTAAAGTTAAAAATAGGGTTTGCATTGTGTGTATAAGGTGCTGTGGCAGAGGGTGGTAGCGTGGCTGTGGCAGAGGGTGGTAGCGTGGCTGTGGCAGAGGGTGGTAGCGTGGCTGTGGCAGAAGGTGGTAGCGTGGCTGTGGCAGAAGGTGGTAGCGTGGCTGTGGCAGAAGGTGGTAGCGTGGCTGTGGCAGAAGGTGGTAGCGTGGCTGTGGCAGAAGGTGGTAGCGTGGCTGTGGCAGAAGGTGGTAGCGTGGCTGTGGCAGAAGGTGGTAGCGTGGCTGTGGCAGAAGGTGGTAGCGTGGCTGTGGCAGAAGGTGGTAGCGTGGCTGTGGCAGAAGGTGGTAGCGTGGCTGTGGCAGAAGGTGGTAGCGTGGCTGTGGCAGAAGGTGGTAGCGTGGCTGTGGCAGAAGGTGGTAGCGTGGCTGTGGCAGAAGGTGGTAGCGTGGCTGTGGCAGAAGGTGGTAGCGTGGCTGTGGCAGAAGGTGGTAGCGTGGCTGTGGCAGAAGGTGGTAGCGTGGCTGTGGCAGAAGGTGGTAGCGTGGCTGTGGCAGAAGGTGGTAGCGTGGCTGTGGCAGAAGGTGGTAGCGTGGCTGTGGCAGAAGGTGGTAGCGTGGCTGTGGCAGAAGGTGGTAGCGTGGCTGTGGCAGAAGGTGGTAGGAGGACAGTGTCAGGGTAGTGGGGTGGTAGGAGGGTGGCTGGGGCAGAGGGTGGCAGGAGGACAGTGACAGGGTAGTGGGGTGGTAGGAGGGCAGAGGGTGGTAGGGGCAGAGGGTGGTAGGGTTTCTGGGGCAGAGGGTGGTAGGGTGGCTGGGGCGGTAGGGTGGCTGGGGCAGAGGGTGGCTGGGGCAGAGGGTGGCTGGGGCAGAGGGTGGCTGGGGCAGAGGGTGGCTGGGGCAGAGGGTGGCTGGGGCAGAGGGTGGCTGGGGCAGAGGGTGGCTGGGGCAGAGGGTGGCTGGGGCAGAGGGTGGCTGGGGCAGAGGGTGGCTGGGGCAGAGGGTGGCTGGGGCAGGAGGGTGGCTGGGGCAGGAGGGTGGCTGGGGCAGGAGGGTGGCTGGGGCAGGAGGGTGGCTGGGGCAGGAGGGTGGCTGGGGCAGGAGGGTGGCTGGGGCAGGAGGGTGGCTGGGGCAGGAGGGTGGCTGGGGCAGGAGGGTGGCTGGGGCAGAGGCTGGTAGGATTTCTGGGGCAGAGGGTGGTAGGAGGGCAGAGGGCGGTAGGGTGGCTGGGGCAGAGGGTGGTAGCGTGGCTGGGGCAGAGGGTGGTAGCGTGGCTGGGGCAGAGGGTGGTGGGGGGACAGTGACAGGGTAGTGGGGTGGTAGGAGGGCAGAGGGTGGTAGGGTTTCTGGGGCAGAGGGTGGTAGGGTTTCTGGGGCAGAGGGTGGTAGGGTTTCTGGGGCAGAGGGTGGTAGGGTGGCTGGGGCAGAGGGTGGTGGGGTGGTAGGGTTTCTGGGGCAGAGGGTGGTAGGGTTTCTGGGGCAGAGGGTGGTAGCGTGGCTGGGGCAGAGGGTGGTAGGGGGACAGTAACAGGGTAGTGGGGTGGTAGGAGGGCAGAGGGTGGTAGGGTGGCTGGGGCAGAGGGTGGTAGGGTGGCTGGGGCAGAGGGTGGTAGGGTGGCTGGGGCAGAGGGTGGTAGGGTGGCTGGGGCAGAGGGTGGTGGGGTGGCTGTGGGTGGTGGGGTGGCTGGGGCAGAGGGTGGTGAGGTGGCTGGGCCAGCTGTGGGTGGTGAGGTGGCTGGTGGGGTGGCTGTGGGGTGGCTGGGGCAGAGGGTGGTGGGGTGGCTGGGGCAGAGGTGGGGTGGCTGTGGCAAAGGGTGGTGGGGTGGCTGGGGCAGAGGGTACCTTATGTTTCCCTGGTGGTCCAGTGGGCGGCCAGGCTGTTTCCCTGGTGGTCCGGTGGGCTCCCTTTACAGTCTGCAGCTCCGCCGGGTGCAGAGCTGCAGACCACGTGGCGAGTTTAGTCTCGCGATCTCAGTCAGTCAGAGCGTTGCCGTGGTAACCCGCGGCAACGCTCTGATTGGCTGAGATCGCAAGACCCACTCAGTCTGCAGCTCTGCACTCGGCGGAGCTGCAGACAGGCTGGCTCTCTCCTGGGCAGGCATAGGAGGGGCCTCGCACCCGGCGGCATTAAGGGCAAGCCGCCGGGCCCCCTCATGTGTCGGGTCCTCGGTCTCTGACCGAGGACCCGACCTGTCACATTGCCCTAAGGCGATTTAGGCGGCCGCGAGGCCCCCATCAGCGCGAGGCCTTAGGCGGCCGCCTAAATCGCCTAATTAGAGAGCCGCCTCTGGCAGATTGTTCATACCATGAGCAGGCTGTGTGGAGTGTTACGGCAGAGTTATAGCAAAGTTAGTACTCAGTGAGTAACACCATATACATTGTGGGGACCAAGAAACAAGGATTGAGAGGTCTACTGGGATCTACTTTTTAAATACAAGAAAGGTCACATCAGACTAGATGGCACCCTGAGCATCATTACATCCAGTCACCTCAACGTAGATTCACCTGCTCAATATTGACATTTCTACTACCAGCAAATCTGTAGCTTGGAATTAGTCCAGTGTAGAGATGGGCCATAGCCTAAACACAATGATCCTTCCTGAGAGAGTGTGTGGATTACAGGATACAAGTATCAGACACCAATAATGCAAGAATTTTTTTATTGAGGATACCTTTTACATCATACAAGTCATTGGATATATACTCCCAATACAATACTGATCTCAGGACTATTGAGCGCAGGTAAGTGGGTTTGAATTATGGTTCTCTAGCCTGAGTTTATAAAGAGACTGAGCCAATGGTTTGTAGTTCTCTTGGGAGACCATCAGGTCAAAACAACTGGATCCTTTCCACATTCCCTCTACAGTAGTTTCAAACCCAAACATGGTTTTGACCCTGGCACGGTAAGGCACATGCATTTCTCCCTTCATGATGGAAGCAGTGACAAGTACACTTGTGTGTGGTTCCAATGTGACCTCTGTAGTAGCAGAGAATAAAGTCTGTAGGGGGGAGAGGGGCAGAGACAAGAGAAGCAACCTTGTTAAAGCATACTGATCTTTAGGAAAAATAATATGAATTTTTCATACAATACAGAGGATAAAAGGCAAGTCGTTATATAGTCATGCCTAAAACAAACAGAACACAAGACGTGTGTCACCCTCTGGTTTTAGCAGAATTATCTAGTTACTTAGAACACAAGACAGAATTATGGAATCTTACCAAGTACCATCACAAGCATTTTATGGCTTTTGGCCTAATGTTTTAGTGTCCATATGTGCATGGTTTTTAAAGACTAGTTTCCTGGCATTTTGTTCCTTCCCTGCCTCATTACCTGTTCAATGCAAAGATATTTGGCAAAATGGAACCTTAACATCACTTACCAGCTACAGTACACACATCTGGCTGTGTTCTCCATACATGTTTATATAAAATCTAGTAAAGCAGGACTACCCAATAGTTAAATCCCCAGATGTTGTAGAACTACAACTCCCATAATGCTTTGCATGCCTTTAGAATGACAATGCATCATGGGATTTGTACAACACCTTGGAATCTACCTATTGGGCAGCTCTACAGTAAAGGTTTCTGTATTGCTAAGCTTGCCATTAGTATAAAGCCAATAACAGACCTACAATTACCAGAAGGCTGCTCACTACCTCATCTAGGCATCTGCTGGCTTCCAGGTGGGAACAATTGCAAGGCAGTAACATTACGTGCATCTCATCAGCTACTGCTCCTTTATTCTGGTCAGCTAGGTTTTAAAGGAACTCTCCAGTGCCAGGAAAAACCGTTTTCCTGGCACTGCAGGTCCCCTCTCACTCCCACCTCCCAATCCCTGGTTGCTGAAGGGGTGAAAACCCCTTTTCTATGACTTACCCGAGACCCCCACCGATGTCCCTCAGCAGTGGTTTTGGGTCACCGCCACTCCTTCATTACGTTGGCCGGGGGGCAAGACTGATCCCGCCTGCCAAGACATTAGGTTTGAGACATTGAAAGTGCTTTCCTATGGGGAATTGAGCGATGCTGGAGGTACTCACACAGCGTGAGGATGTCCAGCAACGCTCTAGCACAGGTTTCCTGCGCTGTGGATACAGAAGTGCCCTCTAGTGGCTGTCTGGTAGACAGCCACTAGAGGAGGAGTTAACCCTGCAAGGTAATTATTGCCGTTTATAAAAAAATTGCAATAATTACAGTTGCAGGGTTAAGGGTAGTGGGAGTTGGCACCCAGACCACTCCAATGGGCAGAAATGGTCTGGGTTCCTGGAGTGTTCCTTTAAGCAACTACTGGCAAACTATTACTATTCCTCATCTCAATCAGTAAATCATACCCAGTCCAGTTACCTTGATTTCATTGGTTTTGGTAAAGTTCCAGGTATGAGATGTACTAATGTTGAGTGAAATCTTCCCCTCTGTTTCGCCCATGGATGGGATCCCAGCTTTAAAAGTGAGCTCAGCTCCGACCTGCACTGTGAATCCATGTTCCTGGCTGAAGGTGCTGGTTGTTTTCTCACTTTTTGAAAGCCTAGCATGAGAGAACAGGGACCGTGTTACAGAGACGAATAGAAATACAATCCTACAAACATTGTTCTGCAAACACTTACAAGCAGCATTCCCACAAACATGCAACTTTATAAGATTCTTTCTCCTACAAGTAATCCAACTAGCAGAGCTTGTTTGCTTGCAACAGACACAACTCTGTCCCTATGAGTAGAATAGCAGAAATAGGAACAACATCCCCAGCAAATGCATATGAAGCTAGTCACCAAGTTTAGTTTACCTCTCCCAGCACATGGGCTACATAGGAGGGGCATTAAAGTGAGGCAACAATCTGGGGAGGTTTATGCAACTGGTGTGGACATACACTTGATAAAGAACTGGTAGGGTTGAAACGTTGCTTCTTTTGCCCCAATAAAGCTGCTATTTTAGTGATCAGAGTGCCTGAACCATTATTCTGCATATATTGGTGAGGACATGTCCACAATGAATTTGCCCTCTTGAGTTGGCTTTAAGCCGGAATGTGTCCTAGTCCAATACGGAAACCCATAGAGTTACCCATTCTGGAATGATATTTTGGATTCCAACATTTATGTGGTTTACCTGAGGTCTACTTACGTAAAGGTATATTTACGAGGAGCATCATTGGTGTTTGTGAAGGTTTCCTTTTTCAGTACTGTAGAGTTTTGGGATACAATCTTACCATCACCTGGAAGGAATTCAAGGCTCTCAATACTGGAGATGGTTTTGTCATACGTGAACGCAAAGAAGAGGCCTGCGCTATAGCCCCAGCCCATGGATTCTGCATCTTTATGAGCAAAGTTGGAATGTACAGCTTGAGGTGACCATTTATACATATATCCTGTGTTATCATTGACACACCAGAATGATCCATCAGGACTGAAAGCCATGAAGTGAGTGAGCTGGAACCAGTTCTCATTGCCAACAGGTATGCATGTCGCAAACCAGTCATCCTTGGAGTCTGTTGGGGGGTTTCTCTTCACAAGACGGCCATCTGATTTCACTGCATACAGAATGCCTTGAGGATCAAAGAAGAGGGCCATTAATGAGTTCCACATACCAGATCCTATTTTGGTGGCTTGATGATAAAGCCAGGGCGTGTTTTCATTGGTTGGAGCGGGACCCTTGTAGAAATCCCCTTTGCTTGTTACTGCATACAAAACACCATTGGGATCAAAGAGGATAAATTGGAAGCTGTCCCAGTCAACTTTTCCAACATTTTTAGCAGTGTTGAACCATTCCAGGCCTTGCTCTGAAGGCATAGGTCCTCGGTACACATCTCCACCAAGGACAGCAAACAGTTCCCCTTCAGGACTAAAGAAAATCCTGGAGGTATTCGTTACCTTCCCTAGAGGAACTGCTCGCCCCATGTAGTTGTCCTCTTCCTGACTGGGTGGCAATCCAGCTCCAGCAACATATTCTTTCCTGGTTAGAATGAAGAGGAGTGTTTCTGAAAGTTAAGGGGAACAGATGTTAGGACCTAAACTACAGCAACAATTTGTCGTCATTTAACTTTACCTATAAACAGCATCAGATGAGCGATTCCATCTTCCTTCATCAACTGGGTGTCATAGTGCTTGTACAATTTCACAGCTAATTTTTAACATGACCTAGCATTTAGCATAGTGAATGAGGCTCTAAAAAGGAGACAATAGAAGCAAGTTCTCAGGAGACTGGCAATATAGAACAAATACAACAGTACTCTATCGAAAGGGGGAGAGGGGATTGGGGTTAGGAGAGATGTAAATCAGAATGATTATGGAGGACACAAAAGATATGTAGAATGCACAAGTGTAACTGAACAGGTTTCATAAATGGAGTAAGTGAGATTGGGTATACAGCTAACCTGGGATATTTGAATGTGGCCGTGCACAGTGTAACTAGCCAGGGACCCGTTTAATATGAATGCTGCTAAACAGATAATAGAACATATAGAAGACCCTTAGATAATTGCATTCATTAACTTCCAACCCATATATTATTTCAGTCCTATCCACACCTTCTCTGACTATTACATATACAGCCAACATGAAAGTTTGTTTTTACACACTTCCCCATGCCTCTGCTTACCACTATGCAGGCAAGGACAAATGGACAGGTCACTCTTTCAGAAGGATCTCATGTCTGCAGCCTTTCCATCTGAGACAGGGGTCAGTCTGTGCCAAGGAAGTGACCAGAGGCTTTTTGGAAGAAAGTTTTTATTTTGAGTTGTAAGCTTGAGGCTTTCCATTCACTGAGCTGTCCTGGAAGTCCAGAGACATGTGGAGAAGGCCGGCTGCTCTAGCACTTGCCAGTCACATTAGCCCTGTAGAGCCAAATAAGTGGAAGATTACCTCCTCAGCTAGGTTGACTGCTGGTTATTTGTTTCTACAGAGATCTATAGATGGGCATATTTCAAGTACTAGTCAGCAGGTCCAGCTTAAGAGACAAGCGGGCCTGGTGCAGACAATTAAGGTTGTCCCAATTACAGAATCTTCTACCAAAAAACACTAAAAGACAGTCATACCTCCTACGCGTCCTGTATCTGATGTAGTTGGTGCCGAGGTAAGCTCGTAGGATGCAGGTATAAAAATCCCATGCCAATCTCGAATTTACGCTTTCATCTCTCAAGTAAAGCTATACACCACCCCAGTGTCCAGTGAAGCAGGACATCAATGGGGATTGGGGGTTAAGAAGGCGTCTCACTGAAGCAAATCACGTAACCAGAAATGCTGAAATGGGCAAACATGCCCAGAAAGGGTCATATCTGTCCCAAAAATTGGAAGGCCAGCCTGGCATGAATACAGATGCGTTTAATAATGCGCTCGCTTCATACTTTCTAAGGATTGTCCCCTAGTCTCCTTACCCTCTTACTAGCAGGCAGAAGCTCCTGGATATAGTCTGGGACAGAGAAAAAGGTGTATGTAGGTAATGTAGAAGAAATGGGACATGCCACAGTGTTCGAGAAACTAAATTCAGCATTACCTTAACCAATTTCATTGTCAGCCAGTCAGCATGAGTTTTGTTCCCATACTTAAACAAGAGTATATGAAGAGTAGTGTGCAAATAAGTAAACATAATCAATTAAATCAAATCAGTTACTGTGTTAATCCAGCCCGGTCAGTCAGCACCTACATATCCCAACAAACAAAACTGTGCGTGGATTGTTCCTTTAAAGGGACATGCATCACTGACAAGTGTCTGCTTCAGAAGATTTAGCTTTTAATGAAAGTTTCCTCATGCTGCAGGTAGGGGAAAAAAATTAAAAATATAGAGATAGATACACACGTAAATGATTAATATATACCCACTTTAGCCTTCTTATGCTTTCCAAACCCACTCCAGATGGACACTTATTTAACCAGTGTCCTATCCATAAAAATGATGGAAGAGTGCACTGAGCAGGCCTGACAGATTTACACATGGGCAAGTGGAAGATCTCTTCCCTTTGCACGTTTCTGACAAGTGATGCAAGTCCCTTTAAATCAAACAGACATTCTTAGCAGAAAGGAGAGATTCTATACCACATTGAGAGCAAGGGGAGAATTTGTCTACAGAAGTATCCAAAGAGTCTCCCTCTAGGACAATGTGGATGTTTAGGGAGTGGAGACAAGACAGTCACTCTGCCTGGAAATGTAATTATGGTGGCCACCATTGTTGAAATTAAACCAGCCTTGCCAATTTGCATAATTAGTTATATATGCATAACATCACATGATGTGACATGGGAGAAGTTGAATGAGGACCACTCTCTAAAATGTTACTTAGATTGTGTGTCAGTACAGGTATCATTATGCATGTGTAGTAATGTGTTTCAGTACATGCTCTGTGTAGAAGTGGGTCTATACCATATTAATGTTCTGACTGCATTTCTCTTACCACTCTAAGAGACCAATCAGAGTTACCAGCCGTTACCTGGACAGCATCTTTGCAATACTAGCACCAAACACAGCAAAATACCAGCCAGGTGGCAATCTTAGAGGTAACAAGACTAAATTGACTAAAAATTATCAAAGCAGAAAAAAATAAAAATAAACAATAGTAATGTGAACTTCCCATTCCACAGGGATCACTTGCCTACTGTATCCATTAGCACAGAGATCAGAATACACCCAAATCTCTGGACTGCCAACAGGAATTCCACTTGTTTGTGTAGATCAGGAAAGGTCTCTTGATATTTTTTAACAAAATCAACCTCTAAGAGCATTAGCTTTATAGCCAGCACCCCTCCCTGAACACAGCTATACCTGATTTAATCAGCATGGTTACCATACTCTGTGCTTATCTGGTAAAGGAAAGGTTAAAGGGACACTCCAAGCACCCAGACCATTTCTGCCCATTGGAGTGGTCTGGGTGTCAACTCCCACTACCCTTAACCCTGCAACTGTAATTATTGCAGTTTTTTTATAAACTAAAATAATTACCTTGCGGGGTTAACTCCACCTCTAGTGGCTGTCTAGTAGACAGTCACTAGAGGGCACTTCCTGCTCTATAGCACAGAAAACGCTGTGTGAGGACCTCCAGCGTCGCTCAATTCCCCATAGGAAAGCATTGAAAAGCATTTTCATCCCTTCAGCTACCGGGGATGGGTAGTGGGAAGGAGAGGGGACCTGCAGTGCCAGGAAAACGGATTGTTTTCCTGACACTGGAGAGTCCCTTTAACTCTTTCATTATACATGTGATCACCCAATAATTGACCAATTAAAGTACAACAAAGAATATGGTACTTTTTCTATGTAGGGATATAGGGGACATAAATAAAATATATATTTCTTTGCAGTCACTTTTAGCCTACATTCTATTTGTGTTTTCCATATAAGCTGTCCTGCTTTCTACAGTCTGATAGATATGTTGGGGTTCATTCACTAAATGATGTCCTGTTATCTGCTCTCCAGTTTTGTCCTCACAGCTCGGAAATCATAGGAACTCCTCCAACATCGTCATCTGAAATTCTTCTCCCTCATCATTTGAACTCCCCCTCCCTTATCATCGGAACCCCTCCCCCTTGTCATTGAAACACGTCATTGGATCCCTGTGTCTGAAAAATCTGTTCGGCAAGGTAAGTTGAGTTACTGTCACACTCAGCTTATAGTTAAGACCTTCACTGCAGCCAGTGGTGTATCCTGGTTTTGTGCTGCCCTAGGCAGGACAAAACTCAGGTGCCCCCCTCCCGCCCGCGTCACCCTCACCCAACCCTTCCCTCACCAAAAAGCGGGGCAATCGGATGTACAGAGCCGGAGATATCGCCCAGGGACGAGAGGGGTTTCACTGCCCAATCAGATGGAAGGGCGCGAAACCCCGTTTGAATAAGCGCTCCATCTCGGATTTGTCGCCTGCTCCCTGGTGAGGGAGGCTTCCCAAGACCAGGTTCATTAACATCCAGACCATCTGGAACACCAAAGGATGGAAATACTGAAAACAGGGTAAGTAGAAAAGAAATGTTCCTGGCTCTCCTCAGAGAAAGGGTAAGTAAAGAGGATATTGATGGGGAAGACACTTGTAAGATTATACAAGAAAATGGGACTTCATAAGAAAGGAGTCAAAGTAAGTAATTTGTGGACAGATGATCCAACACCTTGAGGATGGCCAGATAAAGTACCATCCTTTCCCCAGGTGAAGGAACCACCAAAGCTACCTGCTTTGATTCCTACATCACCTCTTTTGCCAGTTGGAGGAGACGTAGTTAGCTTGCCATGCAAATTTGAGGAGGAATTGGAAAATAACTTTAAAAAGCTTGGTGAAATTAGCAAGCATGTTCAATACTTGTTGGAAAGGATGGAGGCAAGTGGGGAAAGAAAAGTGAATTTTCTTTCCCCAATTTAGAGGAATTTGCACACAAAGAAGTGCCTAACCTGGGATACCTGGATTTGACAGACCTGGGAGATAGGGATTGACCAGTGAGGCAGGCTCCAGTGATTGATTTTTCAGTAAAAGATCATAGACCCCATGTAAAAGTTGAAATTCACTGGAAGAATAAAAATGGTGAACGGGTTACTGCCCTTGTAGACACTGGAGCCAAGGCCACTTTAATTTATGGAAACCCTAAGGAATTTGTGGGTTAACCTATGTAATCACAGGTCTGGGAGGTAAGAGAACAGAAGAGAACTGAAAATTGGACAGTTGCCAAAGGATAAGTATTACGTTTTATTTGTCCTCATACCTGAATGCATCATTGATATTGATATCCTTAAAGGATTGACCTTACATTTGGGGGATGGCTGTTACAGTTTTGGAACTAAACCCTATATCTCAGCCAGACCACTAAAGTAGGACATACAGTGTTCTTACGCCCAGAGATACCTATCATGCAGTGGGTACTTAGTTCCCCTAAGACACATAGGGTAGGTCAGGGATAGGCAACCTTCGGCTCTCCAGATGTTGTGGACTACATCCCCCATAATGCTCTTACACACCTAATGCTGGCAAAGCATCATGGGAAGTGTAGTCCAAACATCTGCAGAGCCGAAGGTTGCCTATCCCTGGGCAGGGCCGGACTGGCCCACCGGGATACCGGGAAATTTCCCGGTGGGCCGTCGGCACCTGGGGCCGGGCAGACACCTGGGTCTGCTGGTGGCCGCTGGGGCAGATCTGCTGGCGGCCGCTGGGGCAGGTCTGCTGGCGGCCGCTGGGGGACTTGTACTGGCGGCCGCTGGGGGAGCTGCGCTGGCTCTGCTCTCTCAGCGTGCAGCTGAATGAGACCGGTGCCGGAATATGACATCATATTCCGGCACCGTCTCATTCAGCAGCGCGCGAGGGTGGGAGAGCAGAGCTGTGTGTGCACGGGAATTCCCTGAGTGTTCATTGTGTTATTGTGTACGTTTCACTTGGTAACTGTACCACGTGGTGCTGTTGCCGGAAGAAATGGGTGTGACTGTTGAATAGAGTGTGTGTATAGCATTCGTTGTCAACGACGCTCCATTGATAAGTATGGGCGCGTCGGAGTCGACGATTTTGGATCCCTTAGGTTGTATGGTGAAGAATTTTAAAAAGGGATTTACAAAATGTGATTTTGGGGTTAAAATGTCTTCTGTACGTTTGGTCACTTTGTGCACTAGGGAGTGGTCTACTTTGGTTGCGGCATGGCCGCCACGTGGCAGTTTAGATCCAAATCTGGTACAGCGTGTACACGTGGCTGTATCAGGTAGGCCTGAACTTTACGGACAGTTTCCATACATTGATTGTTGGAGGCAGGCCGTAAACGACTCGCCAAGATGGATCCGGATATGCCACGAGGAGCAATGTCGCCTCATGGTGGCCAGGACTTGTTTGTCCACTAGGACCACGGTTAAGCCCATTTTGGACACGCCCCCTGAGTCCGAGATCCCTATGCCGCCCCCTTATTTCCCTGTAGGGGGAGGTGATACAAGTACAGGAAGTTCTACACCCACTCGCCCGTTGTCCCCATCTGCTTCCTCCTCCAGTTCAGAATCCACCCCCCGCCATACTAAACCTCCCCTTCCGACACCAGCCCCCGTTAAGTCCATCTATTCCGATCTGGCGCCATTTCAAGATTCCGGTCAGGCTTCCTCTAGCCCGGCTCGGAATATTTTATTCACTGGCCTTCCCCATGATAAAGCTTCCCTATCCGCACGTCTTACTACCCCCCGACCGGAACCCATAACCGACGCCCCTCCACGGAGCCCTATACTAACCCGACAACTGACCGGTACCCAACAACCCAAACATTACTAAATGCCTCTTCGTTTGAATCCTGGGTCA
This sequence comes from Pelobates fuscus, assembly GCF_036172605.1. Taxonomy (NCBI): domain Eukaryota; kingdom Metazoa; phylum Chordata; class Amphibia; order Anura; family Pelobatidae; genus Pelobates; species Pelobates fuscus. Next base: position 13,569,879 of record NC_086322.1, on the reverse strand, counting down.
GCCTATCTTGATGCTTTAGGTCAAATGGTGTATGCTGACCCAGTCTTCGTATATGTCCCGTTCACGACTACCAATCTCTTGAATTGGAAGACCCACAATTCCTCGTATACTGAGAAACCACAAGCCATGACCGACCTGTTCACCTCGATAGTCCAGACGCATAATCCAACCTGGGCTGATTGCCAGCAATTATTAATGACATTGTTTAATAATGAGGAGAGGACTAGGATTAATCAAGCGGCCATTAAAGCGCTAGAGGAAGAAGCCCGTACTTTAAACCAAGCCAATCCAGCAGTATGGGCCGCGACTCATTATCCTAATACCGATCCTGACTGGAATGTTAATGGCGCAGATATGGTTCAACTAAAAGCCTATAGAGACGCTATAATTGCTGGCATGAGGGCCGGAGGGAAGAAAGCCATAAATATGTCGAAGACAGTTCAGGTGATTCAGAAAAGTGATGAAGCGCCCAGTGTCTTTTATGACCGATTATTGGAGGCATACCGCCTGTATACCCCCTTTAATCCGGAAGACACAGAGAATTCCCGAATGGTAAACTCTTCCTTTGTCAGCCAAGCCTACGGGGATATTAAGCGCAAGCTACAGAAGTTAGAAGGGTTTGCAGGAATGTCCATCACCCAACTAATGGAGGTAGCAAATAAGGTATACATGAATAGGGAATCAGAAAGTAAGAAAGAGGAAGAGCGCAAGATGCGTAAAAAGGCGGATATGCTAGCGGTAGCGATCGCAGGCGTAGATAGACGGGGCCCAGATAGAGGCGATAGTAGGTGGAATAGGGAGCCCCTGAGTAGGAATCAGTGCGCGTATTGCAGAGAAGAAGGGCATTGGAGAAGCGAGTGTCCGAAAAGAGAGCAGTACGAGAGAGACCCACCCAGGGCAGGTTATGGAAACTTTAGAGGCAGAGCGAGAGGTAGAGGAGGCCCCGGAGGGAGTAATAGTGGTAACAGAGGAAGTGTAAGAGAAGACAGGTACTATCCCGCAGCGCAAAGGTCCCGCGATAGAGAAGGTAGGGACTTTGTAGGATTGGCTGACACGGTCATGGAGGACTATTGATACCGACCGGGCTCCATCCCCCTTGGTCGAACGGAGCCTATGGTCGAGGTATCAATAGGGGGAAAAAGGAGTGCATTCATGATCGACACTGGTGCTGAACATTCGGTGGTGACTAACCTAGTTGCTCCTCCATCTGGAAGAACTATTACCGTAATAGGAGCAACTGGAAGAAGTGCTGCAAAACCGGTTCTTAAAAGTCGACTCTGTACATTAGGAGGCCACGTAGTAAAACATCAATTCCTTTACATGCCTGAATGTCCAGTCCAATTGTTGGGACGTGATTTGCTATCCAAATTACAAGCGCAGATTACGTTCCTACCAAACGGAACAACATCCTTAAAGTTTAATGGACCTTCAGGTATTATGACATTATCCGTACCAAAGGAAGAAGAGTGGCGACTTTATACAGCGTTGACTAGCCAAAACCCTAGGAGTAATGAATCCTTATTCAACATACCAGGAGTTTGGGCAGAGAACAACCCACCAGGACTGGCCCGCAATATTCCACCTATTAAAATCGAACTAAAACTTGGGGTTTATCCAGTGAGCCTACGACAATATCACATTCCGCAGAAGGCTAAGAAGAACATTCAATCTTATCTGGATAAGTTCATACGGTATGGTATCCTAAAATTCTGTACTTCCCCCTGGAACACCCCATTGCTGCCTGTTCAAAAGCCCGGTACAGATGAGTATCGCCCTGTGCAGGACTTGAGAGCAGTCAATGATGCGGTTGTTAGTATACATCCAGTTGTGCCCAATCCGTATAACCTGCTTGCTTTAATTCCGGGCGGGGCTACCTATTTTACAGTCTTAGACCTCAAAGATGCCTTCTTTTGCCTCCGAATTGCCGCAGAAAGCCAATGTATCTTCGCTTTCCAATGGGAAAATGCTGTAACGGGCTCGAAACGCCAGATGACTTGGACAAGACTGCCTCAAGGGTTTAAAAATTCACCGACCCTATTTGGTTCAGCTCTAAGTCAAGATCTACTGGATTTCGAGTCCATCCCAGGAGAGTGTGTATTGTTACAATATGTAGATGACTTGTTGATAGCCGCAGTCACAAGAGAAATATGTCAGCAAGCAACGCACGATCTACTACACATTCTCTGGAAGGCAGGATACAAGGTGTCTAGGAAGAAGGCTCAGTTGTGTTTGCCAACTGTCAAATATCTGGGATTCCATATCTCTGAAGGTCAAAGGATAATGGGGCCAGAGAGAAAAGAAGCTGTGTGCCAAATACCAACACCCAAGAATAGAAGACAAGTGCGAGAGTTCTTGGGGGCAGCAGGCTTCTGTAGGATATGGATTCCCAGTTACGCGATATTGGCAAAACCTCTGTATGCAGCTATCAAGGGTACAGAACACGACCCCTTCTTATGGACTCAAGAACAGCAAACGGCATTTGAAGATGTGAAGAAGGCTTTGATGAGTGCCCCAGCATTTGGTCTGCCTGATCACACCCGACCATTCTACCTGTATGTACACGAGCAAAGAAGAATGGCTGTGGGAGTATTGACACAGTACTTGGGATCATGGCAAAGACCTGTTGCCTACATGTCTAAGCAACTGGATGCAGTGGCCATCGGACTTCCACCTTGTCTAAGAGCCGTAGCTGCAGCCGCCCTGCTGGTAGCTGAAGCCGATAAACTCACTCTGGGTCAAGAACTTTATGTACGAGTACCACATGCAGTACAGACGTTGTTGGATTACAAAGGAAATCATTGGTTTAGTAACAGCCGCATGACCAAGTATCAAGCAATGTTGTGTGAAAACCCAAGAGTGCATTTAGAGACTTTAAATACCTTAAATCCAGCTACCCTTTTGCCATAACCTACTGAAAGTCAACATGATTGTTTGGAAGTGATGGATGAAGTATTCTCAAGTAGACCAGATCTTCGTGATTTTCCCATCCAGAACCCCGATGTTCAATATTACACAGACGGCAGTAGTTATGTGAAAGAAGGGATCCGCTATGCAGGATATGCAGTAACAACAATAGACAAGGTGATAGAAGCTCGGCCACTGGCAAAAGGAACATCAGCACAGAAAGCAGAATTGATAGCACTGACACGAGCGTTACAATTGGCTGAAGGTTTAAGAGTGAACATCTACACGGACTCCAAGTATGCTTTTTTAACCACTCATGCCCATGGAGCTTTGTATAAAGAAAGAGGACTATTGAATTCAGAGGGCAAAGAAATCAAGTACGCAGCTGAAATCCTACAACTATTGGAAGCAGTATGGGAACCGAAAGAAGTCGGTATTATACATTGTCGAGCGCATCTGAGAGGAGATGGCGATGTAACTAAAGGAAACCGGATGGCAGATAATGCAGCTAAGCGTGCCACTGAATCAGGAAGACAGGAATATGTGGAACATATAGCTGCTCTTATACCAACCCCACTGTCTCAATGGACTCCAGTTTATACAGCTCAAGAAGAGGAGTGGTTAAAGACTGAACCTGGAACCTGGAAAGTATTTGGAGTTAGAAGATGGGAGAATAGTTATTCCAGCATCACTAGCGGTAGAAATTGTCCAAAACTATCACAACGGGACACATTCTGGGAGAGACAGTACAGAAGAATCTCTCAGAAAACATTTCTACATACCAAGATTGTCCAACTTAACTCAAGCCATTGTACGAAGATGTGTAACGTGTGCTAAAAATAATGCAAGGCAAGGACCAGTAAAGCCACCAGGAGTCCAGTTTATGGGGGGACTCCCTATGTCCGATCTACAAATTGACTATACAGTAATGCCTAAATCTGGTGGACATCGCTACCTACTAGTAGTTGTGTGCACCTATTCAGGCTGGGTAGAAGCATGTCCTACTCGTACAGAGAAAGCAGGAGAAGTTGTGAGATTCCTGCTACGAGAAATAATACCCCGATATGGACTACCCTGCTCTATAGGATCGGACAATGGTCCAGCTTTTGTTCATCAATGCCTACAACAACTGACTCATATGCTTGGTATAAAGTGGAGACTTCATACGGCATATAGACCTCAGAGTTCTGGTAAGGTAGAGAGAATGAATAGAACTATTAAGAACCAGTTGGCAAAAATGTGTCAGGAAACCCAACTTAAGTGGAACGTTCTTTTGCCCATAGCTCTGTTACGAATCCGCAGTACACCTACCAGAAGGATGGGCCTCTCTCCTTTTGAAATCATGTATGGGCGACCACCTCCCGTACTTGGTAACTTAAGGGGGATTTGAGTCAGTTGGGAGAAGGAATTACTCGGCAGCAGGTTGTAAAGTTGGGTAAGACTATGGAGGAGGTACAGAAATGGGTACAAGATAGATTACCTGTGAATATTTATCCCCCTGTTCATAGTTATCACCCAGGAGACCAAGTGTGGATTAAAGAGTGGAATAATGTACCGTTAGGGCCCAAGTGGAGAGGTCCTTATGTTGTTCTTTTGTCTACTCCTACAGCGATAAAAGTGGCCGAAGTAACTCCGTGGATACATCACTCCAGGGTTAAACCAGCAGCGGTCGATTCTTGGCAAGTTACAGCAGATCCAGAGAATCCCTGCAAGATCCGGTTAAAGCGCACGACTCAGTCGGAGTGACGAGGAACCTTGTGGATTACAAATTTTATTGTTTCAGAGATTGGTAAGTGAGTGAGACAGCCATAATAAAGCCTGTCCTCTCACCAACGAGTGATTTAAAAGCCAGGAAAGTCTCGAAGGGACCCCTGTGAAGACGAGCAGAACTCCATTCCCTGCAGCCCTTACATCCTGGAAGCTGAGGATGCCGACGAAAGATGTGCTTATGATAATGTTTATTTATATGTATTTTTATATTCAGGAAGGTAGAGGTACCGACACTCCTAGCTGTGAGGTATGCATTAAGACTACAAGAACAGGTAATCATGTTTCCCAGACCCTAATTTGGCATTCGCAATATGAATGTAAAGGAGATGTATCTAGGTGTCGATATCTAAATGTAGAGTATAGTGTATGCCATCTAGGGGTAGGATAACCTAAGTGCTTCAATCCAGAGTATCAACCCCATACAATTTGGTTGACTCTCAGGAATGGAGATCCTCAGGGGACCCTAATAAATAAAACGGTATTAGAATCCGTACATTCTTCGGGTGTTCTGCTATTTGATGCATGTAAGGCGATATCAAGTGGTAGAAAGCCGTGGAATGTATGTGGGGATCTTAGATGGGAGAGAACGTATGGGTCTAATGATAAATATATTTGTCCCAGCAGTAAAAATAAGTATGTGAGTCCTAGATGCCCAAATAGGGATTATAATTTTTGCCCATATTGGTCTTGTGTGGGGTGGGCAACTTGGGGACAGACAGCAGACAAGGATATGATTGTGACTAAGTTGCCTACCAATCCATACTGTAAGTCTATGGAATGCAATCCAGTCCATATTCTTATAAATAATCCTGACCAATTCTTAGATAGATATGGAAATTTATTTGGGTTTCAAATATACGGGACGGGTTTAGACCCTGGGACAGTATTGTTTATAGGGATAGAGACCGATACGGTAACCTCCCAAACTCATCAGGTATACCATTCCTTTTATGAAGAGATGAGTATAGATAATAAGATCCCCCATAACGCTAAAAACCTGTTCATTGATTTAGCCGAAAGTATTGCCGGTAGTCTTAATGTTACCAACTGCTATGTGTGTGGAGGTACTAACATGGGAGACCAATGGCCTTGGGAAGCAAAGGAGGTAATGTCTGGTTCTGAGGCAGTTGAACAATTGATATCTTCACAAGCCGATTATCAGATGAGTGTTAGAGGTAAATCTGAGTGGAGATTAAAGACCTCCATCATAGGTTATGTTTGCATAGCAAGGAAAGGAATGATGTATAATACTTCTGTAGGAGAGTTAACTTGTCTAGGGCAAAAAGCTTATGATGATGATACAAAGAATACAACTTGGTGGTCGGCTTCAAATGTCTCAGAACCATCTAACCTCGCAAGATATGCCAATTTAAAGGACATATGGTTTGATTTATCCATCACATCTAGTTGGAGAGCCCCAGCAAATTTGTACTGGATCTGTGGTAAGAAGGCCTATTCGGAGTTGCCACAGGACTGGGAAGGGGCATGTGTGTTGGGTATGCTCAAACCATCCTTCTTCTTGTTACCTATTGAAACAGGTGAGACTTTGGGTGTTAAAGTGTATGATGTGAATCATAGGAAGAAAAGGGGACCCATAGAGATAGGCGCCTGGGAAGATAATGAATGGCCTCCCCAGCGTATTATAGATTATTATGGGCCAGCCACGTGGGCAGAGGATGGTACTTTTGGATATAGAACCCCAATTTATATGCTCAACCGCATTATAAGGTTACAGGCGGTGGTTGAGATTATTACTAATGAGACCTCACAAGCGCTCAATCTTCTAGCAAAACATAATACCAAGATGAGGACAGCAGTGTACCAAAATAGATTAGCCTTGGATTACCTATTGGCAGTAGAGGGAGGTGTATGTGGGAAGTTTAACCTGAGCAATTGCTGTCTTCAGATAGATGACGAAGGGCAAGCAATAGCTGAGCTTACTAGCCATATGGTTAAACTAGCGCATGTGCCTACTCAGGTATGGAAAGGGTACAATTCAAGTAGTTGGTTTGGTCGCTGGTATGAGCAGTTTGGAGGGCTTAAGGCATTGGTAGGCGGAGTCCTACTGATTTTAATGTTGTGTCTACTCCTGCCATGTCTTATCCCCTTAATAGTTAGGTCTGTGCAAAGCCTGATAGAAAATATAGCAGAAAGGAAGGCTGCAGCACAGATAATGGCCATATATAAATATGAGGCTCTAGATCAGGGAGAACCAATGCAGGAAGAGGAGTGTTGAGGGATTCACATCATAGGAAAAGTCTGGTCTGGTTCATGGTAACCTGAGGTGTATGCAAACCAAGGTTAAGTGATGCCTCAAGTAATTGTGAAATATCAAGAGGCATCAAAGGGGGGAATGTGGTGGAATCTTGGTAAAAATAAATTTAGTAGGCCGAAATTACCACGTGGCATGTGTACGTGCATATGCTGACGTATCGATCAGTTGGTTGCACGTGGCAAGATACGATCAGTAGTGTACGGAGCATGTGCAAGAATACAGGATGTAGTATTCCCCTCCTCCATTGTGCTGGACAAGCCATGCGGTCAAGCAGGAAGTTAATTCTTATTTGTTTTGATTGGTTAAGAGAATGTGCGGGTGGAGCTTAATATGGGAGGAGTTATATGCCTATATAAGGAGCCTGCACTATTGTCCGGGGCTCAGAACTTGTTGTATTTTGGTGACATAAGTCCCTCTGAGTCCCGATCGGTGATCCGAATAAAGAATCTCTTCCTTCCTGAAGAAACCTGTGTCCATCTCTCTGTGCTTGGCTTCCGTCAGTTTCTCCGGTATCAAAATCACTCTGTATGGTACTTTGGCAGTTTGTTTGCTTGGTTTACCCGGATTCCCTGACCTCGGCTTGTCCTGACTACGCTTCGTTAGCTGCCTCTACCGACCCATTGGCTTGTTTTACCGACTACTCTGATTTCTGGATTCCCCTGACCTTGGCCTGTCCCTGTTTATGCTAGCCATTCTAAAGTGGCTACACCAAACAACTCAAAATACTACATTTGTAGTACTTGAAATGCTCTTTCACAAAAAAAGCAAATAAACTAATCACAGGGTTAATGCTACAGTATCTGAGTCAAAGATCTATCTGCCTCTCTCTGCCTTCAGATCAAAGTGTATGTGGGGGTACTGTACTATTCCTGTGATATACTAAAAACCTGGAAACATTGTACATGTATGTATCGTTATATTCAGAAGACAGTGTTAAATCAAAATACTGAGGTTTTAGTGCACTAACTAATAGCAGGATTATGACATTTCTAGTGAAAATACAATTTATGTGATTAAAAAGACAATAAAAGTAGAAATTGCTACATGGGCCCATTATTTCTGTTAAAATGGCTAGATCAAACATCTCAAGGTCTGCCATTTGTTGTACTCTGGGTTGCCTACTTTTGAAAATGGTATGCCATAATAGTGGAAATGTTATTACCCAGGCTGCCATGCTCTCTAAATAGCCACACAGGCCCAGCAAATCACTTTGTCAAATTTCCAACTATGGAATGGACATCTAATATATTTGTTCCTGTGACTTCCCCCCAAAAAACAGAAAATCCAGTACATGGGGGTACCGTTATATTCAGGAGACAATGTTAAAAAAAATAGTGAGGCTTTGTTGCAATAACTCGCAATTACCAAGAATAGGAAATGTCCTGTGAAAAGTGAGTTCATGTGTGGATAAAAGCACAAATAAACCTATTACCGCTATGTGGGCAGGGCCAGATTAACATAGGGGCTGATGGAGCTGCAGCTCCAGGCCCAGGCCCATGGAATAGGCCCATTTAAAATAGGCCCATTTTTTTTTTTTATACACACAACTCTTAGGTTTGCCACCTGACTGGTATTTTACTGGCACAGCCGGTATTTGAGGCTGTCTGGCCGTGCCGGTATTGCAGTAATACCAGCAATACAAATGCAGGTATTTTTCTCAGAATAAATGGAGATTACTCTGCAATACCAGCACCGGCCACACTGTGTGTGGAGAGAGGCAGGTATAGGAAGTTACAGCATATCCCTGCCTCTCTCTACTACTCACTGATCCATGAGGGAGCAGCAACACAGCACAGAGTCCAGACAACAGCTCTACAGTAAGTGAGGGATGGGGGGAAAGATAGTAGGGACACATGGGGACACTGAGACACTAGGGGACACATGGGGACACTGAGACACTAGGGGACACTAAGGGACATATGGGGACACTCAGACACTAGGGGACACAGACACTAGGGGACACTGAGACACTAGGACATATGGGGACACAGACACTGGGAGACCTGGGAACACAGACACTTGGGGACACTGGAAAACATAGGTACACTGAGACACTAGGGGACACTGGGGACACATGGGGATGCTGAGATACATGGGGACGCTGTGAGACATAGGGACATTGGGAGACACTGAGACATTGGGGCACGGAGACACTATGTCCCCATTTCTCACAGTGTCCTCATGTCCCCCAGCCAGTGTCCCTAGTGTCTCAGTGTCCACAAGTCTCCCAGTGTCTGTGTCCCATGTCTCTCAGTGTGCCTAGTGTCCCCATGTGTCCCTATATGTCCCAGTGTCCCCATGTCTATGTCCACAACTGTCCCCATGTCTCCCAGTGTCCCCAAGTGTCTGTCTACCAGCCAGTGTCCCCTAGTCTCCCAGTGTCCCCTAGTCTCCCAGTGTCTGTGTTCCCATGTCTCTGTGTCCCTAGTGTCTTAGTGTCCCCAAATGTTTCAGTGTCCCCATGTCTCTCAGTGTCCCCAAGTGTCTGTCTCCCAGCCAGTGTCCCCTAGTCTCCCAGTGTCTGTGTTCCCATGTCTCTGTGTCCCTAGTGTCTTAGTGTCCCCAAATATTGCAGTGTCCCCATGTCTCCCAGTGTCTGTGTTCCTAGTGTCTCAGTGTGCCTAGTGTTCCCATGTCTCCCAGTGTCCCTATATGTCCCAGTGTCCCCATGTCTATGTCCACAACTGTCCACATGTCTCCCAGTGTCTCCCAGCCAGTGTCCCCTAGTCTCCCAGTGTCTGTGTTTCCATGTCTCTGTGTCCCTAGAGTCTTAGTGTCCCAAAATGTTTCAGTGTCCCCATGTCTCAGTGTCTGTGTCCCTAGTGTCTCAGTGTCCCCATTTCTCCCAGTTTCCCTAAATGTCTGTGTCCCCATGTCTCCCAGTGTCCACATGTCTGTGTGTCCCCATGTCTCTCAGTGTCCCCGGGTCTCACTGTGCCCCCAGTATCCTAGTGACATGGGGACACACTGAGACATTGGGACACTGGGAGAAATGGGGACACTGAGACACTGGGAGACTAGGGGACTGGGCGACATGGGGACACTGACACTGTGATACATAGGGACACTGAGACACTGGGTGACTTGCGAGACTGAGACACTGGGAGACAGGGAGACATTGAACTGACTGTCTGCTGACATCATCAGAAGTGGTGGTCTGAGCAAATTACAATACTTGCCCATAGGATTGGCTGAGACTGTTAACTAGGCAGATATGGGGCAGAGCCAGCATAGTCCAACATAGCCCTGGCCAATCAGCATCTCCTCATAAAGATAAATTGAATCAATGCATCTCTATGAGGAAAGTTCAGTGTCTGCTTGCAGAGGGTGGAGACACTGAATGGCAGTGCTGCACACTAGGCAGTACTGCCACAGGAAGGACCTCTAGCAGCCATCTAAGGAGTGGCCAGTGGAGTTATTTTCTCTGAAAAGACAGTGTTTACTACAAAAGGCCTGAATGGAATGATTCTACTTACCAGAACAAATACAATAAGCTGTAGTTGTTCTGGTGACTATAGTGTCCCTTTAAGTTTGGAAGCTTAAGAGGGATGTATGGGAACAAAACCTGTGTGGACTGGCTGACAATAAAATTAGTTTAGGTAATGCTGTTGGTCTCTCTAACACTGTGGTATGTCCCCTCCTTTCTTCTACACTCACTACATACACCTTTTCTCTGTCTCAGACTGTATACCAGGAACTTCTGCCTGCTAGTAAGAAGATACGGAGACAAGTGGACCAGCGAGTGCTAGGGGACAGTCCTTAGAAAGCATGGAGTGAGCACATCATTAGACGCATTTATGTCAAGCTCAGAATGCTGACTGCATAGTATGCCCTTAGTTGGCTAGCCTGCAGGATTGGCGGGCAGCCTGACATGCATTCATGCCAGGCTGTCCTTCAAATTCTTTGGACAGACATGCCCCCTTTTTGGGCATGTTCTCCCCTTTTGGCAGGTCTGGTGACGTGATTCGCACGAGTGGCCCACCCTTTTACCCCACCCATTGACTTCCTGCTTCACTCGACACTGCTGTTAGGGGGTATGGATTTACTTGAAAGATGAAAGCATAAATTAGAGAGAGATTAGCATAGAGTATGTGTTTTCTTATAGCTGCATCCTATGAGTTTCCCTCCAACACCATCTCCATCAGATACATGACGCTTGGGAGGTATGACCGTTTTAGTGTTTTTGGTTGATAAGGTTCTGTAAATAGGCCCATCATAATTGTCAGCACCAGGGCCACTGGGCTCTTAATCCGGCCCTGTATGTGGGGCCTTCATTTCTGATAAATTGGTTAGATCAAACATCTTAAAATGCACCATTTGAAATACTCTGGGTTGCCTACTTTTGAAAATGGTATTCCATAATAGTGGAAATGTTATTACCCAGGCTGCCATGCTCTCTCAAAGGCAAGATAGGCCCAGAAAATCGCTTTGCCAATTTTCAATGTGTAAAACCAAAAATGGACAAGCATATATTTGACCCTGTAACTTTCCAAAACCCCATAAAACCTATACATGGGGGGTACCGTTGAGCTCGTGAGAAATCACTGAACAGAACTAGGAGTGTTTCAGGGCAGTAAACTATATACTGACATTAATATTATTAGTAAAAGTACAGTTTTTATGTGAAAAATGCCAAAAAAAAAAAAACAACACTAACTTTGGCTAGCATTTGTGCCCAAGTGGCTACGACAAAAGACAGGCCATACCCCATTTTGCATACCCTGGGATGTCTACAATTTCAAATGGTATGCCATTAAGGGGTAATTTTCATTTCTTGGCTGCCATACGGTCTCAAACGCAGCCTAGACACAGCAAACCAATCTGTGAAATTTCTATGTAAAAAATAAATAAATAGACAAGACGTATATTTGACCCTGTAACTTTCCAAAACACCATAAAACCTATACATGGTGGTTACTGTTTTACTTGCAAGACATTTCTGAATACAAATATGTATGTTTTATTGCAGTAAAACCAAACAGTATTGTGACATTAACAGTTAAATTGACATGCAGAAATTAAAAAATATCAACATTTCTTAATTTTTTTAACTTTTTTAGATTTTATTCATATAAAATGGAGTTCTATATATGAATGTGTGATATGGAATGAAAGCCCTGTTTCCCCTGAACATTTGGCTCCGTCCTTAAGGGGTTAATATATATACATAATTATATATATATTAATATCAAATTATACGTAGACTGATACTAATTAAATATATATATATAATTATTGTTATATATATATTTATATATAATATAAAAAAATAAATATGTAAATACATAAAAAAATATATATACATATATTAATTCTACACATATATTTATGTAATATTTTTATGTAATATTTTTACATAATTAGGTATCCTAATTAATTACAATTAGCGGGACCTGCCTGACAACCCATGCCGAAAGTATAGGGAATTTAATTTGCTAGCACTTCATTAAGCTGAAGTGGTCTGGTTGCCTAGAGTGGTCCTCTAATAGTAAATGCTTCTGTTTTATACTTGGTCTTAAACTTACGAATGCCGTTTACGGTTCTATTTTTACTACACTTGAAACCTACACATTTACCACATGAATAAAACCCTTTTTTGTTTGCACTTAGAAAAGTATTACCCCTTCCTTCTTAGGGTGAATAAAAAGTTAACATTTGCTTTAAACTAGGCGCACCTCTAAACGTGATAAAAGGTTTGTCCGGGATAATTGCCGACAATTCCCTATCTTTTTTAGAAGGTGCCAGTGTTTATTAATAATGGATTTAATTTTCTTAGAATCCCAATTGAAATCTAAGACCAAAGGTAGTTTATTCAAATTATCATGTACATTACTATTACTATTTTGATCAAGTTCTTTCATTTCATCATAGGCTTTATTTAATATGTAGGTATGGGGTACTGTTTTTGGGAAAATTGATTTATCACTGTTTTTTGCTTGTTCTTCAAATATATCTTTTTCAGTGCAGTTCCTTCTTATTCTTTGATTTTGCCCTTTTGAGATATTATTTAACCACGGGGTGTAATGTCCACTATTATATATGATGTAACTGTTGGCATCTACTTTGTAAAAAATTTTTTTAAAATGCCAGCATCAACATAAATCTCTAGATCTAAAAAGTTTAATATTGCTCATGCTAAATTGACTGCTAAACTGTAGGCCCCACTCGTTATGGTTAATACTTTCCAAAAAAATCTCTAAATCTGTTTGTGAGCCCTTCCATATAAAAAAGATGCCATCAATGTATCTATGGTAGGTGACCAGGTTCATGCCCCATTCCTGGCTGTTGTAAAGAACTTCAGTCTCCCAGCCAGACATAAATAAATTAGCATAGCTGGGGGTGAACCGGGTCCCCGTAGTAGTACCCTGTACTTGTAAATAAAACTTAGAGTTAAAAATAAAACAGTTATTCTCTAAAATCCATCTGATGCTGTCAATTAAAAATTGAATATGGTTGTCTCTAGAATATCTTGATTTAATTAAACATTCTTGTATTGTCCTACAACCTATTTCGTGGGTAATAGAAGTGTATGTATAATTCACTCAGTTTTCTCATATACTGTGTATTCTATTGACACTTTGCACTTTGTTGCACTTAAATTTTTAAAGGTATAGGGCACCGTTTTTATCTTGTATTGAGTTTATGGGGTATATATAGAGCTTTTGCACTAGTAAGGTGCTGCTTTACCTTTTTATATATTATTTCACTTTTTACACCACAGTTTAAAATTGTTAGCGCCTTTCAGCTTGTTTTTTGTATATATTACTACAAAAAAGCAAACATCTTTATTGAAACATCAACACTAAATACAAAAACACATATGTGTCCCAAACCAAAATGATAAACACACCCTTGCATCTTTTCTGATCTCTCTGTAATAATGGATAAACCAGGTAAGTGATCCCTGTAGAATAGGAGCTCACTCTCTTGTATTATTTTTAAATACTTTGATCTGGATGTTTAGTCAGAGTAATTATTTCTGACTAGTGTTGTGTGGGGTTGTCTTGTGCCAGAATTGCAAAGGCTGGTATCTCCTGGGCTAGACTCTAGGACAGTGGTGAGAGAAATGCAGTCATTATTATCATTTCTATCATACATGCATGTACCTGTATGCACACACTTGTAAACATGCTATTGCGCACAGTATTATGGCTGTCACCTGGTTGGTATCTTACTGGCCTAGCCGGTACTTGGTGGTGCTGGTATTGCAGACCTACTGGAAATCTAAATGCCGGAGTGTGTGTCGTTTTTTATTTTTTTATTTTTCTACTTTTATTAAGACTACTGGCACACACCAGTAGGTGGCGCTGTGTGGAGGCAGGAATAGGAAGCTACATTTTTATTACTGCCTCTCTCTGCTGACTCTCTGTCATCACAAGTGGTATTCACCCTTTGCAAGAACTTCTTCCTCGGACACAACTCTTTCAAATGCTACAATATCAGAACTCAAAAACACGACTTTCAGAGGGCCACAGAGAGTTAACCACTGCTCGAATTAGCTGCTCAAAACCAAACACCCACCCATCAGCCTAGATTTATGACCATGTGGGAAGAGGAACTCCATCTTACATTTTCCGAAACAGAGCACATGTATCTTCACTAACATTTTCTGTACCTCTATCAGCAACTCTCCCCAAGAGAGCAATTACAAGATGGCACTACACACCTTCACCCATCCACCATGTGTTTCCTCCAACATCATCACTATGTTGGAGAGGTCAGTCAAAATGTACACATATGAGGTTATACATGTCCTAATGGAAGCAAATAATATCCCTTATCCATGCCATCACCAGACACCATTCCCTGCACTCCAAAAACACTATTCCTACTATACCCTTCAACACCCCCAAATAAATCACGTACACAATCACCTCTTGACAGCAGATAACATACTGATCCCCTACAAACACCTGGAAAAAAAACAACATACCTCAGCATCCACAATGTAGAATCCATCTGAATTCTGGAGGAACTAGATGCCTCACTGACACACTCCTAGCCCTGATACCTAGAAATCTGGGACAACATATGCAGCAAGATTTGACCACCTATAAGTACCACATGCCTTCCCAACTGAACCCCCCACCCCCACCCCATATTGATAAATGCAGATTTTTTTTGTTCCCTGTCTACTTGAGGCTAGTAAGGCTTTGTAATTCTGAGCCCTGGTAATTCCGTGGGAGTTATTGCTGTCTGTTCTTTTTGGCCAGCTCTGGGAAATGTATTTGGTTTACCTCTACAATGCTGCAGCCCACCCCACATCTTCTCTATTAAGGGTTAATAAGTATGTAGGGGTTTAGATAAATACCCATCTCAGATTTTTATATAATTAATCTGATGGAAACTAGATGGATTGTTGGTGTAGAACTCAGAGGTTTGCCTTGACGTGGCAGGTGAGCTTCCACCTAATGGCCATTGGAGTGATACTAATAACCTCCAGTTATTTAATATGCATAGGGATTTGGGATTGTGTGCAGATAACTCTTTTCTCTGGTTTTATTGTAAGTATTGGGTTGATATATACTATGGTCTATGCTGCCGCCCAGGAGTAGTAGTAGTCTGAGCGCAGGCCCTCTCTGTATAAATGGTGAAGCCAAGTCTAACTTGGTGAGATATGGGCATAAAAGAATATTGTATTTAAAAATTTTATAATCAAACAACTAAACCAGTCTCCCTAACTGTTTCTGTTCTTTCATGCTAGGGTTTCCAGAACTGTTAAATCAAGCAGCACTTTCACTGAAGAACATGGATTCACAGTGCAGGCTGGTGTGGAGCTGACTTTTAAAGCTGGAGTCCCGCTCGTAGCTCAAACAGGGGACAAGATTTCAGTCAACACTACTACATCTCATACCTGGAACTTTACCAAAACCAATGAAATAGAGGTAAATGGACCTGGGACTGGGTATATAGAAGAACAAAATCTGATCTCTCTAATTGACCACTTTTTTTGCCATGGACTTCTATGTAATTTAGCAGTCTGTGGTTTGTCCTGCGATCTCTTACCAGTGCTGGGAAGGCCACCCTGAACTGACACACAAGTTGTTTAGAGTAACTTCTCCATAGATTTGATTGCATAGCACAGGTTATATTATGTACTTTTATTCTTTATCCAATCAGGTGGTGTTGGGGGTCAGTTTTATTGCTGAGGTACGATATATCAAAATATACTTTGGTTATGATGTAGATTAATTTAGAAATAAACAAATATGTTTAAATGTCTATCTGTTCCTGTCCAAATCTGAGATGATTAAATTGCGTATACGCAGAAGTAAGTTCACACTGACACATGCAGTTCAGGTTAAAAATAACTTCAGAAAATGTAATGGCATCTGGCAAAAAACAGGCTTGCAGGCCCTTATAAGAGCAGAATGACATCATCATTGAATATCAGATAATAACGAATAAACATCATTAATTGGATTAAATGTTAAGTGGCTATGTCAATGTCCACCCATCAATATTATTAATTGGCTCAGGGATTTGAGTGACTAGCTAGGTGTCCTCCCACCGGGAGGTGGTATTGTTCTGGACACGGGTGTGGACAGATGGCTCAAGCGCCATCTCTCCCAGCTTGAGGCTTACTCGGTGGGAAGGGGGGCTTGTGCGTCATTTTGGGCAGTTAGTGATGTCAGACTCGTGGTCAGGTGCAAGGTTCTTTTATGAATAGAACATTTCATTAGGCCGGCGTTCTCATGGCCTTCAGATTATACTATGTTGCAAATTACAGGAGATTCAGCAATTCCGGGGTTAGTCATGTCTTTATAGAAAATACAGTCTCTATTCATTACACTAAATGCTGTTAGGAAATTCTGTCATGTAATGTGGACAAAATGGAGGGTCTGTCATGTAATGTGGGTTAAAATGGAGTTAGTGCAAAAATTCAGACACAGGTTCAATACAGGTTTTTAATAATTCTACATCAGTCCCCCTATGAAATGTTAGATTCTAAAAGATAAACTTTATTGGTTAGTTCCAGAAGACCTGTTAGCCCAAAGGCACAAAACCCTATGAAGTAACGGTTCTTAAAGTCTTCTTAGTTCTTCAGAGGGACATCATAAAATAGACAAGCTTACATTACCATATGGACTTGTGTTATCTGGAGTATAGGCACAACAAGTCATGGTGACAGGTAAACGTTGTTGGTTGCAATAGATATAATAAATGCAAATCAAAATATTATTATTAGCAGTGACGGTTGGGAAAATGGACTCAAACTTTTCTATAACTGCAAAATCATCTGGTACCCCCCCTTGGCACACCTATGGCATCAATATATATATATATATATGTGTCAAACTTTCCCTTTAGAGGGGTGCTCCTCTTTATGTTCTGAAGCATGAATGTGGTGTGTCAAGAGTACCTTGTCATGTATTATGTGTATGGACATAATAACCTTGGCTAGGGCACATTTGCTTATGCATCGTAGTATTAAACCTGTCCCACACTACATCAGTGTAGGTGGACTCGGATCATTTAGTCAATATTAATATCACCACAAACTCAGGATGGGCAAATAATCCTGAGGAAGCTTGGCGTTTGGATCTCTTTAGCTTCACAAGGTCTCCTTTTGGGGTCCTCGGCTTTCCATCGATGGCAGGTGGTCAGGCATTATTATGGCCATCAACCACCTACTTGTTGATATCTTTTTGTTTTCTAACAAGTCATTTTTCCTTTAGAGTCAAAAGTTTGTCAAAATCAACAAATGTTACTTCCCATGTTGCAGAGAGAGTCTTGAATCTGGAACAGTGAATCCACTGAGTGATATCTGCAACTTTTACAATGCACTATTGGGTATATGGTCTTGGTTGTCACATTGATGACCGGCTAGGCTTCTGGCCATCCTGACAAAATGTCTATTATAACTAGTGCATATTTGACCCGGCAGCTCTTTGGCACCTGGATATAGTCACTTGGATTCTTGAAAGGAATAGTGAGAGTTAGCTAGGTGCTTAGGATTCTCCTCCTCTTCTGCCTGAGCTGTCCTTGGCACAAATAACACAGGATCGGCAGTAACTGATGATTAGAGGAGTAATTCTAGGTGCTTTAGAGTATTTAGAGATCAAAGAGTTCATGAGGGTCTTGGATAGGTATAAAGTTCCATGGGCCCACTGTCCAGTACATATTTTTGGGTAAACAGAGCTTGAGAGTGTTGGAGTACAGCCCGTCTTCAAGGGTTGCCCCTTTCTGTTTTTCCAGCTTTGTATTTCTTCAGGGTCAGCAGCTGCTTGTCATTCTTTCAGAAGCTTGAGATCTGTGGGTAGGATCTACATGGTGAGTATAGAAGTTTCTTCAGCGGACACCCTTCTGTCCACTTCCCTTGGTGCACTTGTGGCTTGGTTGGCAGCTTTTGGTCAGCTGAGTGGTGCTTCTTATCTTCCAGATTGATCCAAAATAATGTGCTGCACCCAGGGCATATCTTGAGTCAGTGTAGGTATTGGCATGTCTTCCTTCAGGCATTTTGTATGCCACTGAGAAGGCTGTCAATTCAGCGTCTTAAGCAGATGTGGGTGAGGAAAGTGAAGATGCTTGACGTACCTGATCTTCTGTAGCAACAGCAAATCCAGTATGGTACCTTTCCTCTTTATCCGCAAACAGAGTGGAGTCAGGATCTGGCAAAGCTACTGCATGCTCTGTTGAAAGGTGTCTTGTTTCTTCTTTCATCTGTTCAAAGCAACCACGAGGAGCAGTAGAAGAGGTTTCCTCACCTATTTCTGTGTGAGATTGGGGGGTATTTATCTTTCTATTTACAGTTCTCTTGCTGACCCCCCTCTGTAGAGAGTTGTAAATTGATTGTTAGTGTCTCATGTTTTTTTTTTCTAATGAGTCAGGTTCCTTTCATGAGATTTCTGGGGACTTAGTGAAGAAAACATGAGGGACAGCCACCTCCCAGTGATGATACAGGTGTCTTACTTCCATGGGAATCTGGGTCAGGACCGCACTATTTCCTTGAGAGTCCCCAAAACAGGTCTTTCATGATGAAGTGCACCTCCACCAGTCTGAATAATTGTGGTATTCCCCCCTGGGAAGTGGCGGAAGAGTGGCCAGAGCAACTTTTCTTCAAAATATAATGTTGTCAAGTAGAGGCAGAGTTGTCTATGAGCGGAGGAAATTGGTAAGGAATAAGAAGTGAGGAAGCATATAAAGGATATAGATATGGTAGTGGGGAGATGGAGGAATGAGTAGTGGATAGAGCGAGAGGGGAAGAAGGTGGAATAGGAAGGACAGGGGAAGTAGGAAGAGCAGGAAGAAGGAGTAGGAGGAGGAGAAGGTGGAGTAGAGGGAGGAGTAGGAGGAGGAGAAGGAGGAATAGAGGAGAAGTAGGAGGAGAGAGGAGAAGGTGGAGTAGAAGGAGAAAGTGGAGCAGAGGGAGGAGTAGGAGGAGGAGAAGGAGGAATAGAGGAGAAGAGAGGAGAAGGTGGAGTAGAGGGAGGAGTAGGAGGAGGAGTAGAGGAGAAGTAGGAGGAGAGAGGAGAAGGTGGAGTAGAGGGAGGAGTAGGAGGAGAAAGTGGGGGGAGGGATCGGTGGAAGGAGTAAGCGGGGGTGGGCAGGTAAGGGAGCAGACAGGTGATGTAGCAATGGAGGATACATCAGAAATCAAGACTAGGTAGAAATGCAATGGAGGCTGCAAATAGCCCATGTACAACAACTATTAACTGGCCCTATGCTTTCCCTAGAGAAAAATAATAAAAGGCTAACATGCTCATCTTGTCTGCACAGGCCTCGAACGTTTCACTCCGTGGGTGCCCCGCAGTGGCTAGCCCACCACTTCTCCCACACCAGACTTGTGCCCGTGGAGACAGACGCTATCCCTGACTCTCGTTCTTTATTTTATTAATTTATATCTAACATCTCAAAATGTAATTCCTACTTATATCACAAATATACATTATCACAATTTTATGTCTCGCAAATGGGATAAAATTTATTCTACTTCTTCACTGATAATGTATTTTTAAAACATACAAAATAGACAAATAACATTGTCTTCTGCAAAATAAATGAAAAAGATAATGGAGATTTTGTTAAGCTTATAAATAGCTATACATTAATTCACATTTCTTGTTTTCCAGTTTCTGGCTGTTAATGACAATGTACAATGTAATAGAGCAGCAGGAAATGCTAGCAGAGTGCTTGGTTGCATAGGAAGAGGTATTAGCAGTAGGAAGAGGGAAATGCTCATGCCATTGTACAGAACACTGGTGAGACCTCACTTAGAGTACTGGATACAGTACTGGATACCATATCTTCAGAAGGATATGGATACCTTAGAGAGAGTTCAAAGAAGGGCTACTAAACTGGTTCATGGATTGCAGGATAAAATTCACCAGGAAAGGTTAAAGGATCTTAACAGGTATAGCTTGGTGAAAAGACAAGACAGGGGAAATATGATAAAAGCATTTTAAATACATAAAGGGAAACAACACAGTAAAAGTGGAGACTATATTTAAAAGAAGGAAAACTACCATAACAAGAGGACATAGTCTCAAAAATAGAGGGACAGAGGTTTAAAAATAATATCAGGAAGTATTACATTACTGAGAGGGTAGTGGATGCATGGAATAGCCTTCCAACTGTAGTGGTAGAGGTTAACTCAGTAGAAGTGTTTAAGCATGCGTGGGATAGGCATAAGGCTAAGCACTTGCTGCTAGTAACAGATCTAGAATCAATACACTATAATGCCCAAAGTCTCAATTCCTATGCATATGCAATAATAAAATATCTGGGCTTACAACAAAAATTATGTTAGTCAGTAGTGATGTACCGAACTGTCCGCTGGCGAACAGTTCCCGGCGAAATTAGCGTGTTCGCCGCGGCGGACACATGCGCAGTTCGATCCGCCCCCTATTCGTCATCATTGGGCAAACTTTGACCCTGTGCCTCTCGGTCAGCAGACACATTACAGCCAATCAGCAGCACTCCCTCCCTTCCACACCCTCCAACCTCCCTCCCATCATCCATTTTCGATTCATTCGGAAGATGCATGCTTAGTGAGAGGAGGGAAAGTTTAGCTGCTGCTGATTAGATAGGGAAATTGATAGCTAGGCTAGGGTATTCAGTGTCCACTACAATCCTAAAGGACTCATCTGATCTCTGCTGTAAGGACAGCACCCCAAAAAGCCCTTTTTAGGGCTATAACATCAGGCTGCTTTTTTTTTTTTTTTTTCCTGTGTAATGTAATTGCAGGTGCCTGCCTGCCAGCTTCTGTGTGAGGTTCACATTGGATACTGTGCCTACTTGCCCAGTGCCACCACTCATATCTGTTTTAACAATAGGTTAAGCTTTACATTTAAAATAAATATTTTTTTTTCACTGTAATAGAAGAGCAGTTGCCTGCCTGCCAGCTTCTGTGTGAGGTTCACATTGGATACTGTGCCCACTTGCCCAGTGCCACCACTCATATCTGTTTTAACAATTGGTTAAGCTTTAGATTTAAAATAAATAATTTGTTTTCACTGTAATAGAAGAGCAGTTGCCTGCCTGCCAGCTTCTGTGTCAGGTTGGATGCCTTGCCCATTTGCACAGTCAGTGCCACCACTCATATCTGTTTTAACAATTGGTTAAGCTTTAGATTTTAAATAAATAATTTTTTTCACTGTAATAGAAGAGCAGTTGCCTGCCTGCCAGCTTCTGTGTGAGGTTCACATTGGATACTGTGCCCACTTGCCCAGTGCCACCACTCATATCTGTTTTAACAATTGGTTAAGCTTTAGATTTAAAATAATTTTTTTTTTTCACTGTAATAGAAGAGCAGTTGCCTGCCTGCCAGCTTCTGTGTCAGGTTGGATGCCTTGCCCATTTGCACAGTCAGTGCCACCACTCATATCTGTTTTAACAATTGGTTAAGCTTTAGATTTTAAATAAATAATTTTTTTCACTGTAATAGAAGAGCAGTTGCCTGCCTGCCAGCTTCTGTGTGAGTTTCACATTGGATACTGTGCCCACTTGCCCAGTGCCACCACTCATATCTGTTTTAACAATTGGTTAAGCTTTAGATTTAAAATAAATAATTTTTTTTTCACTGTAATAGAAGAGCAGTTGCCTGCCTGCCAGCTTCTGTGTCAGGTTGGATGCCTTGCCCATTTGCACAGTCAGTGCCACCACTCATATCTGTTTTAACAATAGCTTAAGCTTTAGATTTTAAAGAAATCATTTTTTTTCACTGTAATAGAAGATCAGTTAGTTGTCTGCAAGCGTCTGGGTGTCAGGACTACTTCAGCGTGTGCTCTGCAGACCTGTGCCAGCGTGCTTTGACAGTTGCCAATCATATCTGGTGTCTCTTTAGCGTGCTTTTACAAAGAAAAAAGGTTTCCAGTGTAAGCTAATAGCAGACAGTCAGTGTCCTTCAAGCGGCTCTGTCAGGCCTTCCTTCAGCGTGTGCCCTGCACAACCCTGCCAGCGTACTTTGACAGTTGCCACTCATATCTGGTGTCTCTATAGCGTGCTTTTACAACCAAAATTTTGTTTCCACTGTAATAGAAGAGCAGTTGCCTGCCTGCCAGCTTCTCTGTGAGGTTCACATTGGATACTGTGCCTACTTGCCCAGTGGCACCACTCATATCTGTTTTAACAATTGGTTAAGCTTTACATTTAAAATAAATATATATTTTTTCACTGTAATAGAAGAGCAGTTGCCTGCCTGCCAGCTTCTGTGTGAGGTTCACATTGGATACTGTGCCCACTTGCCCAGTGCCACCACTCATATCTGTTTTAACAATTGGTTAAGCTTTAGATTTAAAAGAAATAATTTTTTTTTCACTGTAATAGAAGAGCAGTTGCCTGCCTGCCAGCTTCTGTGTCAGGTTGGATGCCTTGCCCATTTGCACAGTCAGTGCCACCACTCATATCTGTTTTAACAATAGCTTAAGCTTTAGATTTTAAAGAAATCATTTTTTTTCACTGTAATAGAAGATCAGTTAGTTGTCTACAAGCGTCTGGGTGTCAGGCCTACTTCAGCGTGTGCTCTGCAGACCTGTGCCAGCGTGCTTTGGCAGTTGCCAATCATATCTGGTGTCTCTTTAGCGTGCTTTTACAAAGAAAAAAGGTTTCCAGTGTAAGCTAATAGCAGACAGTCAGTGTCCTTCAAGCGGCTCTGTCAGGCCTTCCTTCAGCGTGTGCCCTGCACAACCCTGCCAGCGTACTTTGACAGTTGCCACTCATATCTGGTGTCTCTATAGCGTGCTTTTACAACCAAAATTTTGTTTCCACTGTAATAGAAGAGCAGTTGCCTGCCTGCCAGCTTCTGTGTGAGGTTTACATTGGATACTGTGCCTACTTGCCCAGTGCCACCACTCATATCTGTTTTAACAATTGGTTAAGCTTTACATTTAAAATAAATATTTTTTTTTTCACTGTAATAGAAGAGCAGTTGCCTGCCTGCCAGCTTCTGTGTGAGGTTCACATTGGATACTGTGCCCACTTGCCCAGTGCCACCACTCATATCTGTTTTAACAATTGGTTAAGCTTTAGATTTAAAATAAATAATTTGTTTTCACTGTAATAGAAGAGCAGTTGCCTGCCTGCCAGCTTCTGTGTCAGGTTGGATGCCTTGCCCATTTGCACAGTCAGTGCCACCACTCATATCTGTTTTAACAATTGGTTAAGCTTTACATTTAAAATAAATATTTTTTTTCACTGTAATAGAAGAGCAGTTGCCTGCCTGCCAGCTTCTGTGTGAGGTTCACATTGGATACTGTGCCCACTTGCCCAGTGCCACCACTCATATCTGTTTTAACAATTGGTTAAGCTTTAGATTTAAAATAAATTATTTTTTTTCACTGTAATAGAAGAGCAGTTGCCTGCCTGCCAGCTTCTGTGTCAGGTTGGATGCCTTGCCCATTTGCACAGTCAGTGCCACCACTCATATCTGTTTTAACAATAGCTTAAGCTTTAGATTTTAAAGAAATCATTTTTTTTCACTGTAATAGAAGATCAGTTAGTTGTCTGCAAGCGTCTGGGTGTCAGGCCTACTTCAGCGTGTGCTCTGTAGACCTGTTCCAGCGTGCTTTGACAGTTGCTAATCATATTTGGTGTCTCTATAGCGTGCTTTTAATACCAAAATTTGTTTTTCACTGTTATAGATTGAATAGCAGTTACTTGTCTTCAAGCGGCTCTGTCAGTCCTTCCTTCAGTGTGTGCTCTGCAGAACTGTTCCAGTGCACATTGCCAATCATATCTGGTGTCTCTATAGCGTGCTTTTAAAACCAAAATTTGTTTTTCACTGTGATAGATTGAATAGCAGTTACTTGTCTTCAAGCGGGTGTCTCAGGCCTACAGTGTGTGCTCTGCAGAACTGTTCCAGTGCACATTGCCAATCATATCTGGTGTCTCTATATCGTGCTTTTAAAACCAAAATTTATTTTTCACTGTTATAGATTGAACAGCAGTTACTTGTCTTCAAGCGGGTGTCTCAGGCCTACAGTGTGTGCTTTGCAGAACTGTTCCAGTGCACATTGCCAATCATATCTGGTGTCTCTATAGCGTGCTTTTAAAACCAAAATTTATTTTTCACTGTTATAGATTGAATAGCAGTTACTTGTCTTCAAGCGGGTGTCTCAGGCCTACAGTGTGTGCTCTGCAGAACTGTTCCAGTGCACATTGCCAATCATATCTGGTGTCTCTATAGCGTGCTTTTAAAACCAAAATTTATTTTTTACTGTTATAGATTGAATAGCAGTTACTTGTCTTCAAGCGGGTGTCTTAGGCCTACAGTGTGTGCTCTGCAGAACTGTTACAGTTCACATTGCCAATCATATCTGGTCACACAGTAGCTTGCACGCATAGTACCACTAATCCCCCCAAAAATGACAGGCAGAGGCAGGCCACCCCGCAGGGGCCGGGATGGTCGTGGTGCTGTGATTCGCTTTTGCCCGAGAATAATGCACAGTTTTCGGAAGCCACGTACCCTGAACTTGAAAAGTTCTGAGGACATAGTTGACTGGCTAACACAGGACACCCAATCTTGTACAGCCTCCGCTCGGAACCTTGACGCACCATCCTCCTCCAGCTTAGCTTCAGGCACCTCTCAAGATAGCACTCACCCGCCTGCCGCCACCACCAAAACTAGCACCACAGCCGCTTTACTTGGTATGTCAGAGGAGTTATTCACACACCCGTTTGAAGAAATGAGTGATGCACAACCATTATTGCTAGAGGATGTAGATAACAGGGATATGTCTCAGGCAGGCAGCATTAAACACATGGAGGTACGGTGTGATGATGATGATGTTGTACCCGCTGCTGCTTCCTTTTCTGAGTTGTCAGATACAAGCGAAGCGGTTGATGATGACGATGCGTCCATGGATGTCACATGGGTGCCCGCTCGGCAAGAAGAAGAACAGGGCGAAAGTTCAGATGGGGAGACAGAGAGGAGGAGGAGACTGTAGCGGATTGGTACCGGGCTGTCCCACGACATGTATGAGAATAAGTGTATTTGGTCATATGGCTGGTTTAATGTGTATGTACATGTATAGAAAGCATGGTATCCGGGTATAATGACAGTTAAATGTATGTAAAGAATTGTATTCCTCTAGTTGTTCGGTAGAATCATTCAAATAAAACAAGGGAATGAAACTACCGAACAACCAGACCACCCAGGAATGAGTGTGCCTCCAATTACCGTTTGCAACAATGTTGCAAACAGGTAATTGGCAATCAGTGCAGTGTGGTCTTTGTCCTCTGGGTGGCCGCCATTCGGGAAACAAACACGTGGCGGCGGCCATCTTAAACTACCGAACAGCGGTGTTTTGCCGTCGAGTGTCTGGAACTAAAATCGGACACTTGACTAGGCAAACACCGCTGAGACCTCCATACTTCCAGAAATTCGTATGGAAACTACCGAATGACCCGCCGTTCGGTAGAAAGAGCCCCATAAACAAGGGAATTCATTCAAACCCTCTCCAGGCTCTATAACACAGGCAATTCGCCTGTTTTCATTCCCTTGTTTGTGACCGACCGCAGGGCCAAAATGCATGGAACTGTTTTCGGATACTTTACCCATGCGGTCGGTCAAATCTTTGGAACCCCATATCTCACGAACCATTCATCCGAATGGGCTAATTTTTAAGTATGTTGGTCCCCCAGAATAGAGCTATCTGGGGATGTTGGATTTGTGGATGTACCCCAAGTATTTAGGGTACATCCAAAACTCGGGGAAAACTGTGTACACAATAAGGGGATTATGATGCTAGAGGAGGGGAGGAGATCTGTGGGAGGTTACTACTTAGAGATTGGATAATGTCTTAAGTGTTAGAACCTCCTCCCTTGCATGGGAGAGGGCTTTATAAGGAACTGTGGAATAAAGCTTGTCAGTCTACTCCTGAAACTGTGTGTCGTCCAGTTATTGGGATTGCGATGGGGATACTGCTGTATTACTTTACCTGCTGGAAACCTTGCCTATAGACTTAACATCACCTTGTTCCTGAGCCTCACTGGAATCTCTAGTGGAGAATAGCTGTGCAAGATCGGCTCTCCGCTACATTGGTTGGCAGCGCTGGGATCCAAACTCACAGAGGAACAAGCGTAAATGGAGTACGGATGGAGATTGATTTTTCTGCGCTAAAACGCTCCACGCTAAAGGACCTCCTAGAGGCAAGGGGTATACAAGCCAGCAATAAGAAGAAAGCAGTACTTGTTACAGAACTCATGGCAAAGTACAGAATGGAGGGCGATTCAGTTCCGGCACAGAGGGAGCCGGGAGGAACACCACAAGGATCGGAATTCCAGAGGCAGGTTCAGTTCAGGCTATCCTTTTATGGGGAAAACCCCCCAACAGAAATTGTTACCAGGACAATGGCCGAGGTACAAGAATTCATCCTAAGGACACAGGCACCAGAACAAAGCTCTGCAATTAATGTGCCACAGGAAGGTAAGCCTAAAATACCATACCAGGCTTTTAAAACATATGTGGAGGCAGAGGAAGATATAGACGCTTTCCTGCAAGACTTTGAAAGACTGTGTGCACTGCATAAAATTAACGCAGAGGACTGGGTACCTATTTTGGCCGGAAGGTTAACCGGGAGGGCAGCAGAGGCATATCGGACTGTACCTAATGACGAAATAAGGAATTACAGTAAAGTGAAAGAAATTATACTCGCCAGGTATGCTATAACACCCGAGGCATACCGGCGGAGGTTCCGGGATCTAAAGAAAACAGAGAAGGACTCGCACGCAGAGTGGGCATGCCGATTACAGGGGGCAGCGCTCGGGTGGGTGCAAGCTAGCAAGGCACGTTCTATGGAGGATGTAATACAAATGTTGCTGATGGAGCAGTTCTATGAGGGAGTAACCAATGAGGTCCAGGAATGGGTAAGGGACAGAAATCCTACTTCCCTTACCGAGGCGGCTAGGAAAGCGGATGACTACCTGGATGCACGCAGGTCACAAAAACCTGCAGCTCCAAAAGCAACCTTTAAAACATTCGGGGGAAACAACTACACCCCAGCTCCACCGAGACCGCTACCACCACCTCCACCACCCGCTGCACAGCCCCGGTTCCGACAACCCACCGCTGGCCCCTGTCATCACTGCCAGAAGTGGGGACATTATAAAAGGGAATGCCCACAGCTACGGGACCGTTCCACCTGGATTCGTCCAGGCCCACCTCCACCCAGGGCGGCCGCAGCCCACCACTACCAGGACCTAGTCACCACCCCATATGGTTCCGCAGTCCCCATTACTACTGTGGAACAATGGGAGGTACTGCATGAGGCAGATCCGGTCCAGGCCAATGTGGATAATCTACGTCACCATCGACAGACGGTATATCTGAATGGTACAGCAGTCCGGGGATTACGAGATTCGGGAGCCACCATCACTTTGGTACAGAGCCACCTGATTTCAGATCAGGCAAAACTGAACAAAACTGTTGCCGTCCGGGTAGCTGGGGGAGCAGTGTACCGGCTACCTACAGCAAGGGTACATTTACATTGGGGAGCGGGGGCAGGGGAAGTGGAGGTGGGGTTGATGCCACATTTACCGGCGGAGGTTTTATTGGGGAACGATCTGGGGAGGCTCACTTCTGCTTTTGAGCCCCAGTCACCCACCACAGGAGAGGTCAACCCTGTAGTCACCCGACAACAGGCCCGCACCCAGGACCACAACACACTGCCGGAGGTCCAGGTAAGCAACCCTACCCCCCCTCTAGAATGTGTCCCCTGGGCTCCACCTAATGAATTTGTAGCTGAAGTCGCAACAGACCCCACGCTTCAGGTGTATAGGGACAAGGTTGGCACGGGTTCCCCCGGGGCGGAGGGAGAGAAGTTTATCTGGGATAAACAACTTTTATACAGGGAAACAACCAAACAGATTACGGGGTTAGACCCGATAGCGAGGAGACAATTAGTGGTACCACAGCGGTACCGGGCTGAATTACTCCGGATAGCGCATGATATTCCGCTATCCGGACATCTAGGGGTTAGTCGCACCAGGTACAGACTAACCCAGAGTTTCTTCTGGCCAGGGATTAGCCAGGAAGTACGCAGATATTGCACGACTTGCGATACCTGCCAGAGAGTGGGAAAAAGGGGGGATCGCAGGAAGGCTAAACTTCACCCCTTACCCATAATAGAGGAACCTTTTAGCCGAATAGCGGTGGATCTGATAGGCCCCCTCAATAAAGTTAGCCCGTCAGGAAAACGGTATATTTTAACGGTCGTAGATTATGCCACCAGGTATCCAGAAGCAGTGGCTCTGACCAACATCCACGCTGAGACGGTCGCGGATGCCCTCATGCGGATATTCTCCCGGATGGGATTACCCAGGGAGATTATCTCGGATCAGGGTACCCAGTTTACCGCAGAATTCACCCAACACCTCTGGAGGATCTGTGGCATTAAGCCTATTATCAGCGCCCCTTACCACCCCCAGACGAACGGGCTCTGCGAACGATTCAATGGTACCTTGAAGCAGATGCTCCGAACCTTCGCAGAGACCCACAAGGACTGGGAACGATTCCTGCCGCACCTCCTATTTGCATACCGGGAGGTGCCGCAGGAATCCACAGGGTTCTCCCCGTTTGAATTATTGTTTGGAAGGAGGGTCCGAGGCCCATTGGATCTTATTAGAGAGCATTGGGAGGGAGACCGGAGCACAGATGGCACTCCCATCCTACCATATGTGTTGGCCTTTCGGGACCGCCTAGAAGCGTTGACCAAGACGGTACGGGAAAACCTTCAGGAGGCCCAGACCCGCCAGCGTACATGGTATGATCGGGGAGCCAGGGACCGTAGCTTTCAGGTCGGGCAGAAGGTACTAATTTTAAAACCTGTCCGACATGATAAGTTACAGGCCGCCTGGCAGGGCCCATATAAGGTGGTGGAGCAAAGATGCGATACCACCTATATTATCGGCCCCTGCACAGGGACTGGGGGGCGACGCATGCTCCATGTGAACATGCTGAAGCCCTACCACGAGCGTACTGAGGAGGTAACCGCCATCTGTGCCCCTAACACGGAAGAGTTTGACAGCTTACCCCTCCCCGATTTGCTGGGGGATGGGCAGCTGTCCGGAGATTTAGGGGAGGTTACGCTGGGAGATCGGCTGAGCCCACAGGAGCGGATCGAGGTACAGCAACTATTGGAAGAGAAACGCGACACGTTCTCTAATGTACCTGGATACACGCCTCTGGCAACTCACCGGGTCGAGACCCCAGGGCAACTACCCATGCGCCAGACGCCATACCGCATTCCAGAAGCGGTACGGGCAAACATGCGTAAGGAGATCGACGAAATGCTCCAACTGGGGGTGATTGAACCCTCAGACAGTCCTTGGGCATCTCCTGTAGTCCTCGTACCAAAGCGAGACGGTACGACACGCTTCTGCGTGGACTATAGGAGATTGAACGAGAAGACTGTATCTGACGCCTATCCGATGCCCCGGATAGACGAGTTACTGGACAGAATGGCCAGGGGCCAATACCTCACCACTATTGACTTGTGTAAAGGGTATTGGCAAATCCCCCTGGCCCCAGATGCCATCCCGAAGTCGGCCTTTGTCACCCCATTTGGCTTGTACCAGTTTAAGGTCATGCCATTTGGGATGAAAAACGCCCCAGCCACCTTCCAAAGGATGGTGGATCGACTCCTAGATGGATTCCAGGACTATACATGTGCCTACCTGGACGATATTGCTATTTTTAGCAATACGTGGCAGGAACACTTAGCTCACATCGGAGCTGTACTAGATAGGATAAGGGAAGCAGGTCTGACCTTGAAGCCGGCCAAGTGTAGTATCGGCCTGGCTGAGGTACAATACCTGGGACATAGAGTAGGGTGCGGTAAACAAAAACCCGAACCCGCCAAAGTAGAGGCTGTAGCCCAGTGGCCCACCCCTAGGACTAAGACCCAGGTTTTAGCGTTTCTAGGGACTGCAGGGTATTACCGGAAAATTGTTCCCAATTATAGCGCCCTGGCCAAACCCCTCACTGACCTGACCCGTAAGAACCTTCCCCGCCAAGTAAACTGGACCCCGGAGTGTGAGCAGGCATTCCAACAATTGAAAAATGCACTGATAAATGCCCCTGTCTTGGCAGCTCCCAATCCAACTAAACGTTTTCTTGTTCACACAGACGCTTCTATGTTTGGATTGGGGGCAGTACTGAGTCAAGTCGGGGCAGATGGCGGGGAACATCCAGTGGCTTACATCAGTCGCAAACTGTTACCTCGAGAAGTAAGCTACGCCGCCATCGAAAAGGAATGCCTGGCTGTGGTGTGGGCCCTAAAGAAGCTACAACCCTATTTATATGGACAGCCCTTTTCCTTGCTCACGGATCACAACCCGTTAGTCTGGCTGAACCGGGTGGCTGGAGACAACGCCAGGCGCTACAGCCTTTTGACTTTAATATCCAGTACCGGCCGGGTAAGCAGAATGGAAATGCTGACGGGTTGTCAAGACAAACTGACTTAGAGAAATGATCCGTGAGCCCCCGGACATCCCCAAGCCGATCCGTGTTGGATCAGACTGTGTATGCCGGCTTGTGGGCAAGGGGGAGCAGTGTAGCGGATTGGTACCGGGCTGTCCCACGACATGTATGAGAATAAGTGTATTTGGTCATATGGCTGGTTTAATGTGTATGTACATGTATAGAAAGCATGGTATCCGGGTATAATGACAGTTAAATGTATGTAAAGAATTGTATTCCTCTAGTTGTTCGGTAGAATCATTCAAATAAAACAAGGGAATGAAACTACCGAACAACCAGACCACCCAGGAATGAGTGTGCCTCCAATTACCGTTTGCAACAATGTTGCAAACAGGTAATTGGCAATCAGTGCAGTGTGGTCTTTGTCCTCTGGGTGGCCGCCATTCGGGAAACAAACACGTGGCGGCGGCCATCTTAAACTACCGAACAGCGGTGTTTTGCCGTCGAGTGTCTGGAACTAAAATCGGACACTTGACTAGGCAAACACCGCTGAGACCTCCATACTTCCAGAAATTCGTATGGAAACTACCGAATGACCCGCCGTTCGGTAGAAAGAGCCCCATAAACAAGGGAATTCATTCAAACCCTCTCCAGGCTCTATAACACAGGCAATTCGCCTGTTTTCATTCCCTTGTTTGTGACCGACCGCAGGGCCAAAATGCATGGAACTGTTTTCGGATACTTTACCCATGCGGTCGGTCAAATCTTTGGAACCCCATATCTCACGAACCATTCATCCGAATGGGCTAATTTTTAAGTATGTTGGTCCCCCAGAATAGAGCTATCTGGGGATGTTGGATTTGTGGATGTACCCCAAGTATTTAGGGTACATCCAAAACTCGGGGAAAACTGTGTACACAATAAGGGGATTATGATGCTAGAGGAGGGGAGGAGATCTGTGGGAGGTTACTACTTAGAGATTGGATAATGTCTTAAGTGTTAGAACCTCCTCCCTTGCATGGGAGAGGGCTTTATAAGGAACTGTGGAATAAAGCTTGTCAGTCTACTCCTGAAACTGTGTGTCGTCCAGTTATTGGGATTGCGATGGGGATACTGCTGTATTACTTTACCTGCTGGAAACCTTGCCTATAGACTTAACATCACCTTGTTCCTGAGCCTCACTGGAATCTCTAGTGGAGAATAGCTGTGCAAGATCGGCTCTCCGCTACAGAGACGAGTTGGAAGCAGGGGGGGGTCGTCGCAAGGAGCTAGTGGCACAGTCAGACAGCATGCATCGGCACCCGGGGTCAGCCCGACAGCACGCCAATCAACGCATGCTGTGTCCACCACCAGAATGCCGTCATTGCAGAGCTCAGCAGTGTGGCATTTTTTTTGTGTGTCTGCCTCTGACAACAGCGATGCCATTTGCAACCTGTGCCAAAGGAAACTGAGTCGTGGGAGGTCCAACACCCACCTAGGTACAACTGCTTTGCGTAGGCACATGATCTCACATCACAAACGCCTATGGAATCAACACATGAGTACAAGCAGCACGCCTACTCTAAGCCGCCATCCTCCTCCTGGTCCAGCATCTTCAGCCACGTCAACCACTGCTGTCCTTCTTGCCCCCTCTCAACCATCCGCCACTCCGTCTCCCGCCTTGAGCAGTTCCCGCTCATCTGCCCACAGTCATGTGTCTGTCAAGGACATGTTTGAGCGTAAGAAGCCAATGTCACCAAGTCACCCCCTTGCCCAGCGTCTGACAGCTGGCTTGTCCGAACTATTAGCCAGCCAGCTTTTACCATACAATCTGGTTGAGTCTGAGGCGTTCAAAAAATTTGTAGCTATTGGGACACCGCAGTGGAAGGTACCCGGCCGGAATTTCTTTTCACAAAAGGCAATCCCCAACATGTACTCGATTGTGCAAAAGGAAGTCATGGCATGTCTGGCACACAGTGTTGGGGCAAGGGTCCATCTGACCACTGATACCTGGTCTGCAAAGCATGGTCAGGGCAGGTATATCACCTACACTGCGCATTGGGTAAACCTGCTGACGGCTGACAAGCAAGGAATGCGTGGCATTGCAGAGGAGTTGGTGACACCGCCACGAATTGCAGGCAGTCCTGCTGCCACCTCCTCTACTCCTCCTACTCCATCCTCTTCCATAACCTCCTCGGCTGAGTCCTCTTCTGCTGCTGCGTCTTGCTCCACATCAACGGCACCCCCCCCCAGCTCCCCAGGTACTATTCCACATCCCGGATATGGCAGTGTCACATCGTCTTGGGTTTGACTTGCTTGAAAGCAGAGAGTCACACCGGACAAGCACTCCTGTCCGCCCTGAACGCACAGGTGGAAAAGTGGCTGACTCCGCAGCAACTGGATATTGGCAAAGTGGTTTGTGACAACGGAACAAATTTGTTGGCGGCATTGAAGTTGGGCAAGTTGACACATGTGCCGTGCATGGCACATGTGTGTAATCTGATCGTACAACACTTTGGACATAAGTACACAGGCTTACAGGACGTCCTGAAGCAGGCCAGGAAGGTGTGTGGCCATTTCAGGCATTCCTACACGGCCATAGCGCACTTTGCAGATATCCAGCGGCAAAACAACATGCCAGTGAGGCGCTTGATTTGCGACTGCCCGACACGTTGGAATTCAACACTCCTAATGTTCGACCGCCTGCTCCAACAAGAAAAAGCTGTTAATGGATATTTGTATGACCGGGGTGCTAGGACAGCCTCTGGGGAGCTGGGAATTTTTTTGCCACGTTACTAGACGCTCATGCGCAATGCCTGTAGGCTCATGCGTCCTTTTGAGGAGGTGACAAACTTAGTCAGTCGCAACGAAGGCACCATCAGCGACATCATACCATTTGTTTTCTTCATGGAGCGTGCCCTGCGAAGAGTGCTGGATCAGGCTGTAGATGAGCATGAAGAGAAAGAGGAAGAGTTGTGGTCACCATCACCACCAGAAACAGCCTTATCAGCATCGCTTGCTGGTCCTGCGGCAACGCTGGAAGAGGATTGTGAGGAAGAGGAATCAGAGGAGGATTGTAGCTTTGAGGAGGAGGAGGAGGAGCAAGACCAAACACAACAGGCATCCCAGGGTACTCGTTGTCACCTATCTGGTACCCGTGGTGTTGTACGTGGCTGGGGGGAAGAACATACCTTCAATGACATCAGTGAGGAGGAGGAACGGGAAATGAGTAGCTCGGCATCCAACCTTGTGCAAATGGGGTCTTTCATGCTGTCCTGCCTGTTGAGGGACCCTCGTATAAAAAGGCTGAAGGAGAACGACCTGTACTGGGTGTCCACGCTACTAGACCCCCGGTATAAGCAGAAAGTGGTGGAAATGTTACCGAATTACAACAAGTCGGAAAGGATGCAGCATTTGCAAAATAAATTAAAAAGTATGCTTTACACAGCGTATAAGGTTGATGTCACAGCACAACGGGAATCTAACAGGGGGAGAGGTGGAAGTCATCCTCCTCCTCCTCCCACGACCACGCCGGCAAGGACAGGACACTTTAAAGACGTGTTGTTGATGGAGGACATGCGGACCTTTTTAAGTCCTATGCATCGCCACAGCCCTTCGGGATCCACCCTCAGAGAGCGACTCGACCGACAGGTAGCAGACTACCTCGCCTTAACTGCAGATATCGACACTCTGATGAGCGATGAACCCCTTGACTACTGGGTGTGCAGGCTTGACCTGTGGCCTGAGCTATCCCAATTTGCGATAGAACTTCTGGCCTGCCCCGCTTCAAGTGTCCTGTCAGAAAGGACCTTCAGTGCAGCAGGAGGTATTGTCACTGAGAAGAGAAGTCGCCTAGGTCAAAAAAGTCTAGATTACCTCACCTTTATTAAGATGAATGAGGGATGGATCCCGAAGGGACTGACACTGGGCGATACATTCGATTAAAAAAGGCCTGATGAGATGAGCTGCCTTGGGCTAAAAATGGTCCACACGCTGCTGTATTTTAGCTCTGAATGACGTTTGACTTGCGTGACTTATCCGCCACCAACTAGGGTTCAAGCCGCCATGTTTTAGGGCACTTTCTGCCTGTGAAACAAACATCAATTTTTCTGGCCGCTGCTACAGCAGCGGCTGCAACAATACCAAATTTTTCAGGCATGTATACATGCCTAATTTTTAGGCCCACTGATGCAGCACTGTGGCTTCAAAAACCAAACCAAAAATTAAAATCCTCCAAGATGGCACCAATATACCAGTGGTCTAAGCATCTTCCCACCTTGGACTAAAAAGGGGAGGTGATTCAACAATTAAAAATCTCTGCCATTTACACGTCCACTGATAGGAGACGCGGAAGGTATTAAACTGATATGAACAATACTCCACTCCTATCAGTAGGTCTGTCCCATTGTGATTTATGCCCCCCACCCACCGTGCAGGGGTGGGGGCCGAGGGGGGGAGGACAGTAGGTCACCCCATTGTGATTTATGGCCCCCACCCACCGCGCAGGGGTTGGGGAGGACAGTAGCTCCCCCCAGTGTGTATCAGGGGCTTTGAGGACAGGTGTCAATCCATACCTGCCAAGTGACCCTATGTAGGGGGAACAGTCTCTATTCTGCTCTGTGTCAGTGTGTATCATGGTCTCTGTGGACAGGGAACAGTCCCTATTCTGCTCTGTGTCAGTGTGTATCATGGTCTCTGTGGACGGGGAACAGTCTCTATTCTGCTCTGTGTCAGTGTGTATCATGGACTCTGTGGACAGGGAACAGTCCCTATTCTGCTCTGTGTCAGTGTGTATCAGGGGTTTTGAGGACAGGTGTCAATCCATATCTGCCAAGTGACCCTATGTAGGGGTAACAGTCCCTATTCTGCTCTGTGTCAGTGTGTATCATGGTCTCTGTGGACAGGGAACAGTCTCTATTCTGCTCTGTGTCAGTGTGTATCAAGGGTTTTGAGGACAGGTGTCAATCCATATCTGCCAAGTGACCCTATGTAGGGGGAACAGTTCCTATTCTGCTCTGTGTCAGTGTGTATCAGGGGTTTTGAGGACAGGTGTCAATCCATATCTGCCAAGTGACCCTATGTAGGGGGAACAGTCTCTATTCTGCTCTTTGTCAGTGTGTATCAGGGCTGGGCTTTGAGGACAGGTGTCAATGTTAGGTGATTTCTGCCCTTTATGGATTAAAAGCAGACTCTGCATCAACTGTGCAATTTTCCATGGGAGTTTTGCCATGGATCCCCCTCTGGCATGCTACAGTCCAGGTGTTAGTCCCCTTGAAACAACTTTTCCATCACTTTTGTGGCCAGAAAGAGTCCCTGTTGTTTTTAAAATTCGCCTGCCCATTGAAGTCAATTTCGGGTTCGCGACAACACTATTAGTCAGTCTTTAAACTTGGAGGCAAATAATATCCAATAAAGACAGATTAGAACACACTTCCACCTTATCTATTTGTTAATAGTTATGCTTATAATGTTAACTGGTTCCTTTTCAATTAGATCAAGACATTTTTTTTTTTAGACCAATCCTTAATTGTATCACCATTTGTTCAAGAAATCTTTGTTTATTAGAAACTTCTTTTAGTAAATGTTCTTTAAGATAACCCCTCTTCCAGCATGTTATCAATTTTTTTTTACACAAAGTTAAAACACACTTGTTACTTACACGTGAATTGATACATATATATATTCTATCTACATATTAACCATCACTTGTCACAGACACTTTCCTGATATAGGGAAACTAATAGCAGGATTATTTTAGTAATTGTATCTTTTTTGTTCATAATATGTGGGAATTAAGGAAGACAGCATGTCTTAGGATAGGATGAGCGTGGTAGGAGTAGATCTCGTCAGCCATGAATGGCCAGAATTGACATCACTAAGGGCAGAGTGAGGGCACTTAAGGACAACCTTCTTTTGTTCTAGGGGCCATTTTCTTTTAGGGCATTTCAGCTTTACACTTAGCCCGGTTATAGTTATAGCCTAATAAAATAAATCAGAGAAGCAACATCCTGTTCGGCAAAATGAAATACCAAACTGTGGACAGACTTGACGGATTAAATAAGACAAATGAAAACATTATACATTTAACAGCCCGTGAAGCTTTGAAATAACATGGTGCAAAAATAAACTCACGGGATGCAACTAACCTCCCCCATCATTCACCAGCCATTAATCACTTAACACGTCCAAATATATACATATATAATGCTACGGAAGAAACAAATCTGAATCTGCAAGCATGCGACCCCCCCCCCCCCCCCGAACCTCCGCACACGGAGACCAGAAGCAGGAGGGAGAGAGAGCAAGCATGCCCCCCCCCCTCCAGCCAGAAGCCAGAGAGAGAGAGAGAGAGAAGGAGGGGGGGGAAAGGGGAAGAGTGAGACAGGCAAGAGAATTTACAGGCATACGGTTTAACCATGTCACTGCTGGAAGGACAGTAACAAAACAGAAGGATAGTTGCATTACAATTATTGCAAAAGCAAAGAGACACAAAAACACAACATTTAGTAATACTCTCAGTGAAACTCAATACAAAACTCCCACCCTCTACCAGGGTAATGGCTAACACAAAATACAAAAACAATTATTATGATATACATACATTCTTAACCCTTTGTGATCTAGTTCTTCCTCAACCCAACCTTCCTGCTGAATCTGTACTACTACTACTACTCTGCACCAGGCTTCTGCTTGTATGAAGCAAATCATTATCTGTAAGCTTGCTTTCTTCTCTGTTAACAATCTGTGCCACCTCTCTGGCTGCAATCTACCACATGAAGGCACAGCAATCTTACACACCTTAGCAATCTCTATCTTCAACTAGATCACACGCGCTAGCCAGCCCTTTATTGGGCTTTTCTAATCCCTGTTCCATTCCCCCTATAAAAGGCGTCCCAGGTATAGAGGAAAAAGGTTTTAAACAGAGTGTCTACAATGGTCGTCTGCCACCTGAAAGGGTGTGTCCCTCCAAGTGCATCTTCCCAAAACGCAGACTAGTCACTAATTCCGTGTACCCGAGGTGGTAGCCACGGATTGGAGCGGGGTGAGAAGTGTGTGACCAATCACTTCTCTCACAAGAGAAATAGGAGAGGATAGTGTATATAACACAGGAAGTATAGAAAAGGTAAAAAGTAAAGTGGAATTTTAGAGACAGACACAGGAGTTTGAATGACTCCCAATTTAAACAAAAACAACAATACAATTGAAATACAGTGCATGCATCACAGTTCAAATAAAATCAACAGTAATCCCTTTCCTTTACTCGTGTGACCAAAGTCACCTCCCTCAACCTCGTAGTGTCCCCGCTCGGAAAAACAACTTTCGTAAGTTTCACTACCAGCGGCCAAGGATAACGACTGACACCGGCCCGAAATCCATATGCCTCCCTCGTTACAGCAGTCCACTAAGTGTGGCCACCTCTATCCTCACCCCCGTAGCGCCCCTATGAACCCACTCATAAGTCAAACTACCCAGTGGTGATGGAGACAGCAATGCCTGCCCGAATCCACGCACCACAAATAACAATTGGAATGCCACCAGCCTCAGCGCTCGAAGCTGGAGGGTACCACCTCTCTGCAAGCAGAGTTATGTGCACAATGAGGCTAGCTAGGCTATCAAAGTGACACCAGAAGGATCCCCAGGAAGCTATGAGTCTACACAACCTCCACAGATCCAACACCCTCTTTTTCCTTACAGCCACAGCCACGAGGCTCCTAAAAGAGGTAAACAGGCAAAGAAGACCCCCAGGAAAACTTCCACAGGTCCACCCCCCTTTTTCCCTACAGCCACAGCCATGTGGCTCCTAAAAGGAGTAAACAGGCAACAGAGGACCCCAGGCACACCCCCCCAGGTCCACCCCCCTTTATCCCAAAAGGGGTAAACAGACAAACAGAGGACCCCCAGGCAAACTACCACAGGTCCACCCCCCTTTATCCCAAAAGGGGTACACAGATAAACACTCTACCCGGGCACTTAAGCTAAAACAGGCCAATACAAACACACCCAGGCAACAGATAGACTAAATGCAGGTAAAAAGTATTAACAAATAAGGTATAGGCTCTCTGGGCAAGATATTACCTGTCTTTGATGTCCTCTTGGCAGCAGTCACAGACACTTGAATAGATAAATCTCAAAGGGGAAAGAAACATACCGGGCTGCTGCAGTCAGTCTCCACCGTGTATTTAGAGGTGATCAATCTCCATCTTTCCCCTGGGATTCACCTACCCAGGTCTTCTTGGACGGCTGCCAGATAGGTCATAACCCAAGCCTCACGTTGGATGCGCCAAATTGATGTAGATTAATTTAGAAATAAACAAATATGTTTAAATGTCTATCTGTTCCTGTCCAAATCTGAGATGATTAAATTGCGTATACGCAGAAGTAAGTTCACACTGACACATGCAGTTCAGGTTAAAAATAACTTCAGAAAATGTAATGGCATCTGGCAAAAAACAGGCTTGCAGGCCATTATAAGAGCAGAATGACATCATCATTGAATATCAGATAATAACGAATAAACATCATTAATTGGATTAAATGTTAAGTGGCTATGTCAATGTCCACCCATCAATATTATTAATTGGCTCAGGGATTTGAGTGACTAGCTAGGTGTCCTCCCACCGGGAGGTGGTATTGTTCTGGACACGGGTGTGGACAGATGGCTCAAGCGCCATCTCTCCCAGCATGAGGCTTACTCGGTGGGAAGGGGGGCTTGAGCGTCATTTTGGGCAGTTAGTGATGTCAGACTCGTGGTCAGGTGCAAGGTTCTTTTATGAATAGAACATTTCATTAGGCCGGCGTTCTCATGGCCTTCAGATTATACTATGTTGCAAATTACAGGAGATTCAGCAATTCCGGGGTTAGTCATGTCTTTATAGAAAATACAGTCTCTATTCATTACACTAAATGCTGTTAGGAAATTCTGTCATGTAATGTGGACAAAATGGAGGGTCTGTCATGTAATGTGGGTTAAAATGGAGTTAGTGCAAAAATTCAGACACAGGTTCAATACAGGTTTTTAATAATTCTACATCAGTTACAGACATTGAAGCTGTTTCTGTACAATGTTTTAAAATGCTTAGTAGGGGCCTCTCTTGCTTGCAAATCACGTACTAAACCGCACCCTGAGTTGTGCTGAGCAGGCTCGCTTATCTACTCCAACATACAGAATTGTGCCTTATATTGGAACTGCTTGGTTTGCAAATTAAACTATACCAGTGGCGTCACTAGGGGGGGGGGGGGGGGCAGAGGGGGCCATGGCCCCCCCTAGATCAGACTGTGCCCCCCTTTGTGCCCCCCAACTTGAGATGAAGTTACTGCTCACTGGGCTCCCTCCAGGTTATTGAGAGCCCAGCCCCTGAGCAGTTGGATCCTGCAGGCAGGGGAATCCCGGACAGACTAGAGGGAGGAGGGAGGAGGAAGCAGGCTGTGCTCTCTGTGCACTGCTCTCCTGCTCCCCCAGCAGACACGAAGGGGAGACTTCCTGCAGGCTGGAGAATGGATCCTCCTCCACAGCACCTGCACAGGTATTGCCCACATGGAGCCTAAGGGGGCTGATCATATTGTGTATGTTTGTGTGTTTGTGTATAAAGTGTGACTGTAAACTTGTGTGAGTGACATTGTGTGTGTATACTTTAGTAAGAGTGTGTGTTTTTGAGTGTGTCAGTGACATTGTGTGTATACTTAATAAGAGTGTGTGTTAGTGAGAGTGTGTGACATTGTGTGTATACTTAATACTAGTGTGTGTTAGTGTGTGTCAGTGACGTTGTGTGTATACTTATCAGTGTGTGTTAGAGTGTGTCACATTGTGTGTATACTTAATAATAGTGTGCATTAGTGAGAGTTTGTGACTGTGTGTATACGTAATAGTGTGTGTCAGTGACGTTGTGTGTATACTTAATAATAGTGTGTGTTAGTGAGAGTGTGTAAGTGACAATGTGCGCTTACTGAAGAGTGTGTGAGTGACCATGCAACCCATTATATTCATAATACATTTTATAGATAAGGAAAAAAATGTTTTACTTACACTGAACCTGTAAGACAGGTTCCACTGTAACATTAAAGGGACGCTATAGTCACCCACAGGGCCGCCACCAGAAATTTTGGGGCCCCTAACTCAGCTCGGGGTCTGGGCCCCGCCTTCAAATACCGCCCACAGGAATACACACACAGACACAAACACACACACTGATACAAAAGGACACAGATACATACCAACAGACACACATACTGAATCAGACACACATGCATACAGGCATACATACTGACACACACATACTGAGACATACACACAGGCATACATAGTGACAGACAGACACATACTAACATACATACAGACACACATGCATGAGGACATAAAAAACATACATACATACAGACACCAACATACATACACACACACACATACATACATACACACACACACACATACATGCATACATACATACTGATAGACATACATACACTGACATCCATACACACATACATTCATAATGGCATACAGACATACATACAGACTGACATACATGCATATATACAGACATACTGACAGACATACATGCATACAGACATCCATACACACATTCATAATGATATGCAGACGTACATTCATACTGACATACAGACATACATATATACATATATAATGACATACAGACATACATATATACATACATAGACATACATACAGACAGACAGACATACATGCATGCAGACATACACAGACATACATATACATGCATGCAGTCAGACAGACATACATACATAGACATACACACACATATATACATACATACACACACACAGACATGCATGCATCCAGACAGACATACATAGACATACATACATACATACATAGACATACATGCATACAGACATTCATACATACAGACATGCATACAGACATATACACACAGACATACATGCATACAGACAGACAGACAGACAGACATACAGACAGACACACAGACATACATACACACACAGACATACACATGCATAGAGACATACATACACAGACATACATACATACACATACATACATAGACATACACAGACAGACATACATGAAAGGATTACTTATATCTCAGACCTGTATCTTCACCCACCCTTTCCTCTTTTCTTTTATCCACTTTACATCTACCTCTATCACTGCCCCTTTATTGCTTACAGCAATATTTTAGTACTTATAGGTACAGCACTTATTTTTTACTTATTTCACATTTTGTTTACTAATTTTCTTCTTATTTGTATCTTCATTCCTATTTTATTCCTATCCTTATTTTTATTTATTTCTTATTCTCGACATTTTTAGGCATAGGCATAGTAATCACTCACTGCTTTTCCACTATATTTTATACCAATTAGGTTGATTCACCAGATTTTTAGCTATTAGTCACTAGCCAGCTCCTGGGGTTCACACACTTTACTTTTACGGTGATTTTTTTTATTTATACAGACATACATACACATACATGCATACAGACATCCATACACACATTCATAATGATATGCAGACGTACATTCATACTGACATACAGACATACATATATACATATATAATGACATACAGACATACATATATACATACATAGACATACATACAGACAGACAGACATACATGCATGCAGACATACACAGACATACATATACATGCATGCAGTCAGACAGACATACATACATAGACATACACACACATATATACATACATACACACACACAGACATGCATGCATCCAGACAGACATACATAGACATACATACATACATACATAGACATACATGCATACAGACATTCATACATACAGACATGCATACAGACATATACACACAGACATACATGCATACAGACAGACAGACAGACAGACAGACATACAGACAGACACACAGACATACATACACACACAGACATACACATGCATAGAGACATACATACACAGACATACATACATACACATACATACATAGACATACACAGACAGACATACATGAAAGGATTACTTATATCTCAGACCTGTATCTTCACCCACCCTTTCCTCTTTTCTTTTATCCACTTTACATCTACCTCTATCACTGCCCCTTTATTGCTTACAGCAATATTTTAGTACTTATAGGTACAGCACTTATTTTTTACTTATTTCACATTTTGTTTACTAATTTTCTTCTTATTTGTATCTTCATTCCTATTTTATTCCTATCCTTATTTTTATTTATTTCTTATTCTCGACATTTTTAGGCATAGGCATAGTAATCACTCACTGCTTTTCCACTATATTTTATACCAATTAGGTTGATTCACCAGATTTTTAGCTATTAGTCACTAGCCAGCTCCTGGGGTTCACACACTTTACTTTTACGGTGATTTTTTTTATTTATACAGACATACATACACATACATGCATACAGACACACACACAGACATACATACA
Source organism: Pelobates fuscus (assembly GCF_036172605.1). Taxonomy (NCBI): domain Eukaryota; kingdom Metazoa; phylum Chordata; class Amphibia; order Anura; family Pelobatidae; genus Pelobates; species Pelobates fuscus. The sequence continues at coordinate 13,526,667 of NC_086322.1, read as the reverse complement.
CACACATGCATACAGGCAGACAGACACACAGACATACATAAATACACAGACAGACAGACAGACAGACACACAGACATACATACATACACAGATATGCATGCATCCAGACGTACATACATACAGACAGACATACATACATAGACAAACATACATAGACATACATAGACACACATACATACATACACAGACAGACAGACAGACAGACAGACAAATACATGCATACAAACACACACACAGCTCATTTCCCAGCCACCCTCCTGTCTCTTACCTTTTCTTTGCAGGAGGGTGGCTGAGGATGATGGGAGTCGGCGCGGCTCCCTCTTCACTGCCTGGCTCTCCCTCTTCACGGCTGGGCGCGCGCTCCTCCCACGCGGAGTGAGCTGGGAGGAAGTGACCACTTCCTCCCAGCAGCACTTGCTGCGGCTGCTTTTTTTTTTTTTTTTTTTTAAAGGGGCCCGGACGCGCTATACCACGGCCACAGCGCTGACCGGGCCCCTGAAGGAGGGGGCCCATCGGGTGGCCCTAAGTGTGTTATGGTTGTCACCCCCTGATGGCGGCCCTGGTCACCCAGACCACTTCAGCTCAATGAAGTGGTCTGGCTGCCAGGTCCCTCAGGTTTTAACCCTTCAAATGTCAACATAGCAGTTTCAGAGAAACTGCTATGTTTACATAGCAGGGTTAATTCAACCTCTAGTGGCTGTCTTCCTGACAGCTGCTAGAGGCGCTTCTGCGACGCTGGATGCGAAAATCGCATCCAGCGTGCAGAACGTCCATAAGAAAGCATTGAGAAATGCTTTCCTATGGACTGTTTGAATGCGCACGCGGCTCCACTCGGGAGCTGTCGGCGGCGGGGGAAGGAGAGGCCACCAGCACAGAGGGAGCCCGGCCCTGGATTAAAGTAAGCCCTTCAGCCCAGAGGGAGGGGGACCCTTAGGATTGTATAGTGTCAGGAAAACAGGTTTGTTTTCCTGACACTATAGTGATCCTTTATTAAAATTAAACCCATAAATTAAATCCCACAATATTCTAAATAAAATCCCAACAAATGAATGAAAACATTATCACAGCTATACATTATATATTCAACGTAAAATGTATGTAAAAACGCAAAAATGCATTTCAGGGAGGTGGCCTCACAAGCTACAGCGCCACCCCCGCTCCACCAACACACACAGATACACGTACTGTATATACACACACACTCTGGCACATACACACTGACACGCAGATACAGACATTGAAACGTAAACTGGCACATACACTCAGATACACACACACACTGGCACTGAGATATACACACTGATGCATACACTCAGATACACACACACACAGATAAACATACACTCATATACACGCACATATTGATATTGACATGCACACAAGTCATACTTTATAGATTTGCAGCCACCTTCCTGTTAGCTTACCTTTGTGTCCAGGAGGGTGGCTTGCTGAGAGTTCTGTTGCTGGCTGAGGCTGATGGGGGTGAGCATGCAGCAGCAGCTCACTCCAGCCTTTTGCTCTGCCTCCATGCTGCTGCCTCCTCCCGGGCGGCAGCTCTGTGTGAAGCAGGGAGAAAGTGATAGGCTGTCATCACTTCCTCCCCGCCAGCTGATATCACAGGGGCCCGGCTCTTAATGGGCCAGCAAACATCGGGGCCCTAGTGAAATCATGATTTCCGGTATATTGTGTATGATCTGCGGGTGCCAGGGAGCTGCATTCAACATGCGGGAGTCTCCCAGGACTACCGGGAGACTTGGGATGTCTGGTATTAGGCAGTATTTGTGTGTGTGTGTGTGTGTGTATTCGGCAGTGTGTGTGTATGGGTGTATGTATTAGGCAATATATGTGTATAGATGTATGTATTGTGCAATATGTGTGTACAGATGGATGTATTAGGCAGTATGAGTTTCCCCCTGGAACAGTAAGGAAGGGGGAGCATGACTGCTGCCCAAGATTGGAGGCTGGGTTAAAATGGATAAATTTGTGGTTCTTAAGGAAAGGGAGAGGGAGGGGACTCACCAGTCAGCAGGATAAGTGAGGGCTCCTGACTGTTTTTTCTCACCTGACTGGCCCTGCAATTCGAAGAAGAAAACATTTAGGATAAAAAAAAATAAAAAAAAAATTGATTATCACCTAAACGGTGAATTTATACAGACATTAACAGTTAGATTGCGGCTGTCAAGGCTGACACTGGAGCTGCATTGCAGAGACTCCTGCAATCTTACCTGGAGACCCACGGACAAGGGGCCATGGAGGAGCTGGTGTCGGGCGTGAGGAGTGTCCCCCAGGATGAGATGGCCGGTCAATCTGCATCCCGAGACGGACGGAGGGCCAGGAGATCTAGGCCTCCGTCGCGTCTTTCTCCAAGTCCTGTTCGGTGCCAGAGGAGGGAGAGAAGTGGCGGCTCGGCCGCGCAACGGATTCGGTGTCCGGTACCCGGGAGAAGGAGGATCCGTGCGAGTGATGGCGTCGGTGTGCAGGCCCAAGATGGCGGCGGAATCCAGGGTGAAGAAAGGGCGGGAAGATCGCGCTCCCCGCGCGCTTCTCTTCCGGCCCGCCCGGAAGTCGCGTCAGCACGTTCGGTGCGTGACGTGGACGCGGCCGGAAGCAACGTCAGCACGCAAGGCGCGTACATGACGGCACCGCGCAGGAGAGTGCGGCCGTCACAGGCCTTGCGTTCCAGCGTGGTTCCGGCAGGAAGTGAGCCGGGAACCACGCGAACAGCACCCAGGAGGGCAGCCGGAGGGAGGAGAGGCGACAGTGCAAGCATCGTGGATCACCCCAGTCATCAGGATCCAGTTCCTGTTCGGAGGAAGGTGATGCCCAGCATCCTCAGCCGGCCAGCGGTGAGTGTTGCGCCAGCGCTTGGAATGCGCTAGCTGGGGATAGTGTGGGTAGTGAGTTCAGGGGTCAGGAAGTACTGGGGTTACTTAGAGCTGTTTTAGATAGGCTTCCAGGGGTGGGCTCCTTGGTGTCCCCAGTTTCTGTTCCTTTTCCCACCCAGGCCCATGACCAGGATAGGGGTCAGTTGCATGCCCGCGTAGGTAGGGCACAGGGGTGCTTGCCAGGTTGTGAGCTGTCCCCACTAGGGATGCATGTGTCTCTGGAGGTTAAGGAAAAAATTGTTAAAGGTGAGTACGTGGATTTACTGTCCCTGGTCCCCCCGGACCGGGAGTCAGTGGATCGACCGCGCTGGGGGGATTCGGCGGACGGCGATAGAGGTAAGCATCTGCCGCGTACGTTTGGGAACTGGCTTCAAGGGTTCTCCATTTTCGCGAGTGTGCTGACGCGGGCCTTCCCTGAGAAGGCACCAGCGTTATTTGGGTATTTAGACCTAATATGGGGGGCGTACAAAGTTTATGGGGGTCAATGTTGGTTTCGTTATGACCAACAATTTCGCCAGAAGATGGCGGTGTGTTCAGGTATGGACTTTGGGGTCCAGGACGGGAGCCTGTGGCTCTTGCTGATGACCCCCAGTCGTCCGTCCCCCTTTCCGGGAGCAGCCGGCGCGCCGTCCAGTGCGCCGGCTGGGCAGCGCAGGGGAGTCTGCTGGCTCTACAGTGAGAGTCAGTGCAAGTGGTTTGGATCCTGCCGCTTCAAGCACGAGTGCTCTCATTGTGGAGGGGCCCACCCAGCTGCGATGCTTCAAGAAGGGCAAGCACGGGGGGAGACCCAGTAGGGAAGATCTCCCTAGAGCTGAGGACGCCAGTGAGCGTGCTAAGGATGCGCCCTTGGCTCGACCGGTACCCTAGGCGTAAGGATGCAGGGGTTCTGCTGGAGGGGTTTTCGACAGGGTTTTGGATTCTGTTTGTTTATTCGGATTCCCCTTCGCTGGCGGACAACCTGCGTTCGGTTGTGGGAAAAGAGGCTATTCTGGGGGATAAGTTGGGGAAGGAAATTTGTTTGGGTAGGATGGCCGGTCCGTTTGACACGCCTCCATTTCCCAATTTGCGGGTGTCCCCGCTGGGTTGGTTCCTAAGAAGGAGCCGGGATCCTTTCGTCTCATTCACCACCTGTCCTACCCATTGGGTGGGTCGGTGAATGATGACATTGGCAAGGAAGAGTCACACGTTCGATACGCCTCGATTGATCGAGCTTTAGAGTTGGTACGGGAGGCAGGGCAGGGAGCGCTGTTGGCTAAGTCGGACATCGAGTCTGCTTTTCGACTGCTCCCGGTCCACCAGGACTGTTTTCATCTGTTGGGTTGTCGGTTCCAAGGTTCATTTTACTATGATATGTGTTTGCCAATGGGCTGCGCTATCTCTTGTTCCTACTTTGAAATGTTTGCGTCTTTTTTGGAATGGGTGGTCGCTCGGGTTGCAGGGATAGAGTCGATAACGCATTACCTAGACGATTTTCTGTTTGTGGGCCCACGGGAGTCGGATGACTGCGTGGTGCTCTTAGATTCCTTTCGAGCCGTTGCGGCGGATTTTGGCGTGCCAATAGCGGTCGAGAAGACGTTAGGGCCAGTGGGAGTCCTGTCCTACTTGGGTATTGAGGTGGACACGGGGAGTATGGTTTTCCGTTTGCCGGACGAGAAACTAAATCACCTGCTTCGGCTGGTGGATTCGGTGAAAGGGGCCAAAAAAGTACAGCTGCGGCGGTTACAGGCCTTGTTAGGGCATCTGAACTTTGCCTGTCGGGTATTGCCGATGGGCAGGGCCTTTTGCCGTCGCTTGTCGTTGTCGACGGTCGGAGTCAGGCAGCCGATTCACTTTATTCGGATTACTCAACGGCATCGAGAGGACCTGCAAGTTTGGAGTTCATTTCTGGGTAGGTACAACGGGCAATCCTGCTGGCTGCGCCCGGCGGTGTCCAACACGGATTTGGAATTGTACACTGACGCGTCTGGGTTCGTGGGTTTCGGGGACTACTTTCAAGGGCGGTGGTGTGCGGAAGCCTGGCCCCGCCAATGGCTAGAGACTGAATTGGTGAGTAACTTAACGTTTCTGGAGCTCTTTCCAATTGTGGTGGCGGTGGAGCTCTGGGGTGATGAGCTGTCGAACCGTAAGGTGGTGGTGCACACGGACAACATGAGTGTGGTCCATGTGATCAACCGATCTTCGTCTTCGTCGCCTCCAGTGTTGTCGCTCCTTAGGCGCCTGGTACTACTTAGCTTAGCACATAATTTGTGGTTGGTTGCGCGCCATGTGCCTGGGGAGCAGAACATTATAGCCGACTCTCTCTCTCGGTTTCAGTGGGACCGGTTTCGAGTGGCGGCTCCCGAGGCTGCGCGGACTGGCACCTCGTGCCCGGCGGGCATATGGGACCTGGTTTCCACCATTTGAGCCGGTTGGTGAGGGAGTCGTTATCTGAGTCGACGTGGAGGTCGTATTCTGCGGTATGGCGGAAATGGAGGGATGTCTGCAAGGGCAGTGAGGCGTCTTCGGAAGAAGGTAGGCCGGGAGCGACTCTGGCCTTCTTGGAGTTACTCTGCGAGGAGGGTAAGTCGGCAGCAGCGGCCGAGAGGTCGTTAGCGGCACTGTCTTTTCTGTTCCAGTGGTGTGGGTGGCAGGATGCTACCAAGGCATTCTGCGTCTCGCGGGTTATGAAGGGCTGGAAGAAGGGCCGTAAGCGGGACTCTCGGCGTCCAATCTCCTACGAGATCTTGGGCAGACTCCTGGAGTGTCTGCCCCAGATTTGTGTCTCGGCCTACGAGGTTCTCCTGTTCCGGGCCGCTTTTGCTCTCTGCTTCTTTGCGGCCCTTCGGATAGGCGAGCTGGTGGCTCCAAGTACACGAGCGCCAGGTGCCATGCAAATCACTGATCTCAGGGTATCGACGGGCGACGTGACGTTGCTCGTTCGAAAGTCCAAGACCGATCAGGCAGGAGAGGGCGCATTGGTGCGAATTCAGGCTACTGGTGAGCGGTTTTGTCCGGTTCGGTTGCTGAGGGAATTCTTGGAGGTTCGTGGATCGGAGGCGGGGTCCCTGTTGCGACACCGGGATGGGTCATCACTCAGCCGGTTTCAATTCGCCAGGGTCCTCCGGGCAGGTGTGGTTAGTATTGGGCTGTCTCCAGGTTTGTACACCACGCACTCATTTCGAATCGGGGCTGCCACGCAGGCTAGTCAGCTGGGCTTCCCCGCAGAGGTGGTCAAGCGTTTGGGGCGCTGGCAGTCGGGTCGGTACCGGCTTTATGTGCGCCCCCATTTGCTGTAAACAAGTGGCAACAGTTATGGTTGTATGTTATTTTCGTTGTAGGTCCTTCTCCTCGATTTGTCTGGATCGTGGGACATTCCTTTGTTTATTGGGCTGCTAGTCAAGCGGAGAATAGACCCTATGGCCGTAACCTCGGTTTATCATATGAGGTAGCACGGGTACGTTGGAGGGGGATTCGGGGTTTGTCCTGGGACGGGTTATACGCTGAATTGGTGCAGCTCTGGGGCTGCGTGCCGATGTCGGGAACGATGTCGGACGGCGACGGTCGGTGGATCTGGTTCGGGCAATGCGGCATGACGTGGCCCGCTGTTTTGCGTTGTTTCGGGACCTGACCCTCGTCTGGTCCGAGATCGTTCCGCGCCCGGTCTGGCGAACCGGTGGGCATGGTAAGGCGTTAGAGCGCTATAGGCGCAAGGTTAATATGTCCATGGCCCGGTTTGTGCGCCAACTGGGGGGTATAGTAGTCCGGCATTTCGAGATAGAAGGGGCTAATGATGATGTAATGAGACGGGATGGTGTTCATTTGTCCCCCATTGGGTTAGATATCTTCAATCTGGGTCTCCAAACTGGAATTGAGTGTCAGGATCGGGACAGGGATCCAACACGCAGAGTACAAACACGTGGTAGGTACGTATACCGGACCTTAGAATGGCCGGACTTAACGTAAGGAGTAAGTAGAGAATGGTCTAAGAACAAGCCGAGGTCGAGGGAACGAGAGGACAGGTAAGCGAGAGACAAGCCGAGTCAAAGGGTAACAGAGGTAAACAAGGTAGTACAAACAAGCCGGGTCAGAACCAAAGAGACAACTAGAATACAAGAGCACTGAGTGACTAGACAGGCTAGAACCACGACAGGGCAATGAGCAGATGCCGAAAGCCTTACTTTATACCTTGATTCTAGAGGGTAATCACGCCCCCGACGAGTCCTGATTAGTGCTCGGGACTTGACGGACAGGTCGACCCGGGTTGGCGTCATGACGTCGACTACTGAGCGTCGTGTCATATAAGGAAGTGGATCCCTCGCGGTCGGCTTGTAAATGGCCGAGAGGACCGCGAGGAACGGAAGAAACAACCCCTCTGGGAGGATAAACGTCTAAGTCTCTCACCTCCTCTGAGGTAGAGACTACAGGTACCCTGACAGTACCCCCCCTCTCAGAAACGCCCACCGGGCGGAAGGAACCGGGACGAGATGGAAAACGGGAGTGAAAAGCCCTGCGGAGGCGAGGAGCATGAACATCCTCCTGAGGTACCCAAGTCCTCTCCTCAGGACCATATCCCTTCCAGTCAATAAGATATTGTAACTTCCCCCGGGAGATTCGAGAATCGATGATGGAGTTGATTTCATACTCCTCCTGACCCTCAACCTGAACAGAGCGAGGAGAGGATATAGTGGAGGAAAATCTGTTACAGACTAACGGTTTCAGTAAGGAAACATGAAAGGAGTTAGGAATGCGTAAGGCAGCTGGAAGAGCTAGGCAATACGCAACTGGGTTAATTCGAGTCAGAACCCTGTAAGGGCCAATGTAACGAGGAGCGAATTTCATAGAAGGAACCTTTAAACGAATGTTTCTTGTACTCAACCATACCCTATCACCTGGAACAAAAACCGGAGCCGCCCTTCTGTGCTTATCAGCATGTTTCTTGAACAACATGGAATTATGTAGGAGAATTTGTCGAGTCTGATCCCACAACTTCCTCAAATTGGCAACATGAACATCAACCGACGGTACCCCTTGGGAAGGAGAAACCGAGGGAAGAATGGAAGGATGAAAGCCATAATTCATGAAGAAGGGGCTGGAACGAGTAGAATCACAAACGAGATTATTGTGTGCAAACTCCGCCCAAGGAATCAAACCGACCCAATCGTCCTGGTGTTCAGAAACAAAACAACGCAAATATTGTTCAATCTTTTGATTGGTACGTTCAGCAGCTCCGTTAGACTGAGGGTGATAGGCAGAAGAAAAATTCAATTTGATGCCTAGTTGAGAACAGAAGGATCTCCAAAAACGTGAAACAAATTGGGAACCTCTATCGGAAACAATTTCGGAAGGTATCCCATGTAAGCGAAAAATCTCTCTCGCGAATATCTCCGCCAATTCAGGAGAAGTCGGGAGTTTAGTTAAGGGCACGAAATGAGCCATCTTAGTAAACCTATCAACCACCGTGAGGATCACAGTCTGTTTTTTAGAAACAGGCAAATCTACAATGAAGTCCATAGCCAAACAGGACCATGGTCTCTCTGGAATGTTCAAGGGATGTAACAACCCACATGGAAGCGTATGAGGTTGCTTAGTCTTCATACAGACCTCACATGCTCCGATGAAATCCCTAATATCCTTCCGTAAAGAAGGCCACCAGAAATCTTTAGAGATCAAGGAACATGTCTTGCGAATACCCGGATGCCCAGCCGCCTTACTGTTGTGAAAACACTGTAAGAGTTCCAGTTGGAGTTCAGGAGGAACGAAATGCCTTGCCCCAGGAGTCTGTCTAGGCGCCAGATGCTGCAACTTCATGATCTGACCAAGCAATGGAGAGTGAATCTTAAGACTCGTGTTGGCGATAATATTGCACCTGGGTACTATAGAAGACAAAACCGGCTCCGATATCGCAGAAGGTTCATATTGTCGAGACAAAGCATCAGCTTTAGAATTCTTAGAACCAGGTCTATAAGTGAGCACGTAATTGAAATGCGTGAGGAATAAAGACCAACGAGCTTGCCTGGAGGACAAGCGCTTGGCCTCCCCAATATAGGACAGGTTCTTGTGGTCTGTCAAAATAGTAACAGGATGTAAGGTGCCCTCCAATAAATGTCTCCACTCCTTTAAAGCCATGATAACTGCTAGTAGTTCCCTGTCACCAATGTCATATCTGCTCTCAGGACCTGATAGTTTCTTGGAAAAAAAACCACATGGATGTAAGGGCTTATCCACACCTAACCTTTGGGACAGGATAGCACCTATACCTGTCTCTGAGGCGTCTACCTCGAGTAGGAAAGGCAGAGTCGTATCAGGGTGAACTAAAATTGGTGCAGAAGCAAACAGTTCATTGAGTGTTTTGAAGGCAAGAAGGGCTTCAGTAGACCAGTTCTTAGTGTCAGCCCCCTGTCTGGTCATATTGGTAATAGGAGCTATAATTGAAGAGTAACCCTTAATGAAGCGCCTATAATAGTTGGAGAATCCAATAAACCTCTGAATGGCCTTGAGACCCCTGGGTAAAGGCCAATCCAAAATGGACTGGAGCTTATCCGGGTCCATCTTAAACCCTTCCCCAGAAATCACATAACCAAGAAAGTTTATCTGGGATTGGTCAAAGCTGCATTTCTCCAATTTGCAGTACAGGCCATGTTGAAGAAGCTTGCGCAATACCAACTTTGAAATGAAGGAGCTAGTTTAAAGGAAGGTCTACGGTTTCTCTCTCGAGTGTTCTGCCTCTCTCTTAAACGTTCGTCAATGCGAGAAATAAAATAAATTAAATCCTCCAAATTTTCAGGAAGCTCTCTAGTAGCAACCTCGTCAAGGATTATGTCTGATAACCCGTTTAAAAATACATCTATATAAGCCTGTTCATTCCACTTAACCTCTGCCGCCAAAGACCTGAACTCTAGTGCATAATCCACAAGTGTTCGGTTATCTTGTCTAAGGCGCAACAGTAATCTAGCTGCATTGACCTTTCTACCTGGAGGGTCAAAAGTTCTTCTGAAAGCAGCTACAAAGGCATTATAATTATATACTAACGGATTATCATTTTCCCACAATGGATTGGCCCATCTCAAAGCTTTCTCAACAAGTAATGTGATAATAAATCCAACCTTCGCCCTATCTGTAGGATAGGAGCGGGGTTGTAATTCGAAATGGATACCTATTTGGTTTAAGAAACCACGACACTTCTCTGGAGAACCACCATAACGTACAGGTGGAGTGATACGGGAAGAAGCACCTACAGTGGCTACCTCTAGACCTGAACTCACAGGAGAGATAGAAGTATTACGCATCTCCTCTGGTTGATTACTAGAACGAGATAGTAACGCCTGTAGTGCTAGAGCCATCTGGTCCATTCTGTGATCCATGGCGTCGAACCTAGAGTCAGAAGGACCAACCTGAGTGTTTGTACCTGCAGGATCCATTGGCCCTGTCGTAATGTCAGGATCGGGACAGGGATCCAACACGCAGAGTACAAACAGGTGGTAGGTACGTATACCGGACCTTAGAACGGCCGGACTTAACGTAAGGAGTAAGTAGAGAATGGTCTAAGAACAAGCCGAGGTCGAGGGAACGAGAGGACAGGTAAGCGAGAGACAAGCCGAGTCAAAGGGTAACAGAGGTAAACAAGGTAGTACAAACAAGCCGGGTCAGAACCAAAGAGACAACTAGAATACAAGAGCACTGAGTGACTAGACAGGCTAGAACCACGACAGGGCAATGAGCAGATGCCGAAAGCCTTACTTTATACCTTGATTCTAGAGGGTAATCACGCCCCCGACGAGTCCTGATTAGTGCTCGGGACTTGACGGACAGGTCGACCCGGGTTGGCGTCATGACGTCGACTACTGAGCGTCGCGTCATATAAGGAAGTGGATCCCTCGCGGTCGGCTTGTAAATGTCCGAGAGGACCGCGAGGAACGGAAGAAACAACCCCTCTGGGAGGATAAACGTCTAAGTCTCTCACCTCCTCTGAGGTAGAGACTACAGGTACCCTGACATTGAGGCAGCGCTGTCGGCGGGGGGGCGCGATGCCCACGCAGCGTAGTGCGCGAGGTGGGCATCGCGGTGGCGGGTTTCCCTGGACAGCGCAGAAGAAAAAAGGAACTTTGGGGAGACGACAGCCTGCACGGAGCTGATGGCGAGGAGCCGGCTGTCGAGGCTCATGTTACAGAATTTGGGAGAACTGCCTGTTGGGAAACACCCAACAGCTGGCAGAGTTGGACTAAGTTGAAATTGTTATATTAAATAAAGCTGTGGCCGTTGCCCTTACCCACAAGAATGAGGTGTCACGTGTATTATTGGGGGGCAACGGGTTTTGGTCGGGCACTGGTTGGGTCAGCAGTCAAGTTTCCCCCTGGAACAGTAAGGAAGGGGGAGCATGACTGCTGCCCAAGATTGGAGGCTGGGTTAAAATGGATACATTTGTGGTTCTTAAGGAAAGGGAGAGGGAGGGGACTCACCAGTCAGCAGGATAAGTGAGGGCTCCTGACTGTTTTTCCCACCCTCCCACCCTGTTTCTGGTGTTGTGGCTTGTGTCTTGTTTTGTTCTTTGTGTTGTCACAGCTTGGCGGGTTTCCCTGGACAGCGCAGAAGAAAAAAGGAACTTTGGGGAGACGACAGCCTGCACGGAGCTGATGGCGAGGAGCCGGCTGTCGAGGCTCATGTTACAGAATTTGGGAGAACTGCCTGTTGGGAAACACCCAACAGCTGGCAGAGTTGGACTAAGTTGAAATTGTTATATTAAATAAAGCTGTGGCCGTTGCCCTTACCCACAAGAATGAGGTGTCACGTGTATTATTGGGGGGCAACGGGTTTTGGTCGGGGACTGGTTGGGTCAGCAGTCATGTGTATGGATGTAGGTATTAGGCAGTATGTGTGTATAGATGTATGTATTGGGTAGTATGTGTGTATGAATGTAAGTATTAATCAGTGTGCATGTATGGGTGTATGTATTAGGCAGTGTGCGTTTATGGGTCTATGTATTAGGCAATATGTGTGTAGGTATTGGGCAATATGTGTGTATAGATGTATGTGTGTATGGATGTATGTATTAGGCAATATGTGTGCAGGAGCAGAGCAAACAGAGAGGAGAAGAGCCAGTAGAGAGGAGCGGAGCAGAGCAAGCAGAGAGAAGCAGAGCAAAGCAGCACAAGTTGAGAGTAGCGGAGCAGTGCAAAAAAAGGGGAGCAGAGCACGCAGAGAGAAGCAAAAGCAGAGCATGCAAATAGAAGCACAGCATGCAGAGAGGAGGCAGAGCAAGCAGAGAGGAGGCAGAGCAGAGAGGAAGCAGAGCAAGCAGAGAGGAGGCAGAGCAGAGAGGATCGGAGCAGAGCAAGCAGAGAGGAAGCAGAGCAAAGCAAGTAGAGAGTAGCAGAGCAAGCAGAGAGGAAGCAGAGCAAAGCAAGTAGAGAGGAGCAGAGCAAGAAGAGAGGAGGCAGAGCAGAGAGGAGCGGAGCAGAGCAAGCAGAGAGGAAGCAGAGCAAAGCAAGTAGAGAGGAGCAGAGCAAGCAGAGAGGAGGCAGAGCAGAGCGGAGCAGAGCAAGCAGAGAGGAAGCAGAGCAAAGCAAGTAGAGAGGCAGAGCAGAGAGGAGCGGAGCAGAGCAAGCAGAGAGGAAGCAGAGCAAAGCAAGTAGAGAGTAGCAGAGCAAGCAGAGTGGAAGCAGAGCAAAGCAAGTAGAGAGGAGCAAGCAGAGAGGAAGCAGAGCAAAGCAAGTAGAGAGCAAGCAGAGAGGAAGCAGAGCAAAGCAAGTAGAGAGGAGCTGAGCAAGCAGAGAGGAAGCAGAGCAAAGCAAGTACAGAGTAGCAGAGCAAGCAGAGAGGAAGCAGAGCAAAGCAAGTAGAGAGGAGCAGAGCAAGCAGAGAGGAGGCTGTATCATTTTCTGTGTGTAAATTCCTGCTTATCTAGTTGTGGGTTTATTGCTGGCAAACCCACTACTTCAAGTAAGAGTTTTTAACCTTTTGTTTAAATAAATACTGTGTTTGATACTATTCAATTTGGTCTCCTGCCTCTCTATTTGTTTATACTGCCTAGATATTACATCTGATTCAGAAGAATATCCTGTTTTGCTATACTGTGGGTTTATCCTTCTCCATTGGAGCAATTCAAACCCAGAGCCAGGGGTGATAGGGCTCTGGTCCATGTGAGTTTATCCCCAGATATACTTTTAATCTTGCATACCCTGTATATTCAGATAGTCTGCACTGTATATTTTTTCAGAGAAGATCCTGACTCCAGTGCAGTTGCTAGCGCACTCCAACTTTCTGGTATCTATTGCTAATTTGTGTCACTTGGGGGTTGTGCAGCAGCACTGCAGATATTCTTAAGCGCTTTGACTCCATCTGGTTTTTCAAGGAATTTTTTACGTAGCTTGTTGCAAGTGTGTAGCGGAGAGCCGATCTTGCACAGCTATTCTCCACTAGAGATTCCAGTGAGGCTCAGGAACAAGGTGATGTTAAGTCCATAGGCAAGGTTTCCAGCAGGTAAAGTAATACAGCAGTATCCCCATCGCAATCCCAATAACTGGACGACACACAGTTTCAGGAGTAGACTCCCAAGCTTTATTCCACAGTTCCTTATAAAGCCCTCTCCCATGCAAGGGAGGAGGTTCTAACACTTAAGACATTATCCAATCTCTAAGTAGTAACCTCCCACAGATCTCCTCCCCTCCTCTAGCATCATAATCCCCTTATTGTGTACACAGTTTTCCCCGAGTTTTGGATGTACCCTAAATACTTGGGGTACATCCACAAATCCAACATCCCCAGATAGCTCTATTCTGGGGGACCAACATACTTAAAAATTAGCCCATTCGGATGAATGGTTCGTGAGATATGGGGTTCCAAAGATTTGACCGACCGCATGGGTAAAGTATCCGAAAACAGTTCCATGCATTTTGGCCCTGCGGTCGGTCACAAACAAGGGAATGAAAACAGGCGAATTGCCTGTGTTATAGAGCCTGGAGAGGGTTTGAATGAATTCCCTTGTTTATGGGGCTCTTTCTACCGAACGGCGGGTCATTCGGTAGTTTCCATACGAATTTCTGGAAGTATGGAGGTCTCAGCGGTGTTTGCCTAGTCAAGTGTCCGATTTTAGTTCCAGACACTCGACGGCAAAACACCGCTGTTCGGTAGTTTAAGATGGCCGCCGCCACGTGTTTGTTTCCCGAATGGCGGCCACCCAGAGGACAAAGACCACACTGCACTGATTGCCAATTACCTGTTTGCAACATTGTTGCAAACGGTAATTGGAGGCACACTCATTCCTGGGTGGTCTGGTTGTTCGGTAGTTTCATTCCCTTGTTTTATTTGAATGATTCTACCGAACAACTAGAGGAATACAATTCTTTACATACATTTAACTGTCATTATACCCGGATACCATGCTTTCTATACATGTACATACACATTAAACCAGCCATATGACCAAATACACTTATTCTCATACATGTCGTGGGACAGCCCGGTACCAATCCGCTACACTGCTCCCCCTTGCCCACAAGCCGGCATACACAGTCTGATCCAACACGGATCGGCTTGGGGATGTCCGGGGGCTCACGGATCATTTCTCTAAGTCAGTTTGTCTTGACAACCCGTCAGCATTTCCATTCTGCTTACCCGGCCGGTACTGGATATTAAAGTCAAAAGGCTGTAGCGCCAAACTCCAGCGCAGCAGCCTGGCGTTGTCTCCAGCCACCCGGTTCAGCCAGACTAACGGGTTGTGATCCGTGAGCAAGGAAAAGGGCTGTCCATATAAATAGGGTTGTAGCTTCTTTAGGGCCCACACCACAGCCAGGCATTCCTTTTCGATGGCGGCGTAGCTTACTTCTCGAGGTAACAGTTTGCGACTGATGTAAGCCACTGGATGTTCCCCGCCATCGGCCCCGACTTGACTCAGTACTGCCCCCAATCCAAACATAGAAGCGTCTGTGTGAACAAGAAAACGTTTAGTTGGATTGGGAGCTGCCAAGACAGGGGCATTTATCAGTGCATTTTTCAATTGTTGGAATGCCTGCTCACACTCCGGGGTCCAGTTTACTTGGCGGGGAAGGTTCTTACGGGTCAGGTCAGTGAGGGGTTTGGCCAGGGCGCTATAATTGGGAACAAACTTCCGGTAATACCCTGCTGTCCCTAGAAACGCTAAAACCTGGGTCTTAGTCCTAGGGGTGGGCCACTGGGCTACAGCCTCTACTTTGGCGGGTTCGGGTTTTTGTTTACCGCACCCTACTCTATGTCCCAGGTATTGTACCTCAGCCATGCCGATACTACACTTGGCCGGCTTCAAGGTCAGACCTGCTTCCCTTATCCTATCTAGTACAGCTCCGATGTGAGCTAAGTGTTCCTGCCACGTATTGCTAAAAATAGCAATATCGTCCAGGTAGGCACATGTATAGTCCTGGAATCCATCTAGGAGTCGATCCACCATCCTTTGGAAGGTGGCTGGGGCGTTTTTCATCCCAAATGGCATGACCTTAAACTGGTACAAGCCAAATGGGGTGACAAAGGCCGACTTCGGGATGGCGTCTGGGGCCAGGGGGATTTGCCAATACCCTTTACACAAGTCAATAGTGGTGAGGTATTGGCCCCTGGCCATTCTGTCCAGTAACTCGTCTATCCGGGGCATCGGATAGGCGTCAGATACAGTCTTCTCGTTCAATCTCCTATAGTCCACGCAGAAGCGGGTCGTACCGTCTCGCTTTGGTACGAGGACTACAGGAGATGCCCAAGGACTGTCTGAGGGTTCAATCACCCCCAGTTGGAGCATTTCGTCGATCTCCTTACGCATGTTTGCCCGTACCGCTTCTGGAATGCGGTATGGCGTCTGGCGCATGGGTAGTTGCCCTGGGGTCTCGACCCGGTGAGTTGCCAGAGGCGTGTATCCAGGTACATTAGAGAACGTGTCGCGTTTCTCTTCCAATAGTTGCTGTACCTCGATCCGCTCCTGTGGGCTCAGCCGATCTCCCAGCGTAACCTCCCCTAAATCTCCGGACAGCTGCCCATCCCCCAGCAAATCGGGGAGGGGTAAGCTGTCAAACTCTTCCGTGTTAGGGGCACAGATGGCGGTTACCTCCTCAGTACGCTCGTGGTAGGGCTTCAGCATGTTCACATGGAGCATGCGTCGCCCCCCAGTCCCTGTGCAGGGGCCGATAATATAGGTGGTATCGCATCTTTGCTCCACCACCTTATATGGGCCCTGCCAGGCGGCCTGTAACTTATCATGTCGGACAGGTTTTAAAATTAGTACCTTCTGCCCGACCTGAAAGCTACGGTCCCTGGCTCCCCGATCATACCATGTACGCTGGCGGGTCTGGGCCTCCTGAAGGTTTTCCCGTACCGTCTTGGTCAACGCTTCTAGGCGGTCCCGAAAGGCCAACACATATGGTAGGATGGGAGTGCCATCTGTGCTCCGGTCTCCCTCCCAATGCTCTCTAATAAGATCCAATGGGCCTCGGACCCTCCTTCCAAACAATAATTCAAACGGGGAGAACCCTGTGGATTCCTGCGGCACCTCCCGGTATGCAAATAGGAGGTGCGGCAGGAATCGTTCCCAGTCCTTGTGGGTCTCTGCGAAGGTTCGGAGCATCTGCTTCAAGGTACCATTGAATCGTTCGCAGAGCCCGTTCGTCTGGGGGTGGTAAGGGGCGCTGATAATAGGCTTAATGCCACAGATCCTCCAGAGGTGTTGGGTGAATTCTGCGGTAAACTGGGTACCCTGATCCGAGATAATCTCCCTGGGTAATCCCATCCGGGAGAATATCCGCATGAGGGCATCCGCGACCGTCTCAGCGTGGATGTTGGTCAGAGCCACTGCTTCTGGATACCTGGTGGCATAATCTACGACCGTTAAAATATACCGTTTTCCTGACGGGCTAACTTTATTGAGGGGGCCTATCAGATCCACCGCTATTCGGCTAAAAGGTTCCTCTATTATGGGTAAGGGGTGAAGTTTAGCCTTCCTGCGATCCCCCCTTTTTCCCACTCTCTGGCAGGTATCGCAAGTCGTGCAATATCTGCGTACTTCCTGGCTAATCCCTGGCCAGAAGAAACTCTGGGTTAGTCTGTACCTGGTGCGACTAACCCCTAGATGTCCGGATAGCGGAATATCATGCGCTATCCGGAGTAATTCAGCCCGGTACCGCTGTGGTACCACTAATTGTCTCCTCGCTATCGGGTCTAACCCCGTAATCTGTTTGTTTGTTTCCCTGTATAAAAGTTGTTTATCCCAGATAAACTTCTCTCCCTCCGCCCCGGGGGAACCCGTGCCAACCTTGTCCCTATACACCTGAAGCGTGGGGTCTGTTGCGACTTCAGCTACAAATTCATTAGGTGGAGCCCAGGGGACACATTCTAG
Organism: Pelobates fuscus; assembly: GCF_036172605.1. Lineage (NCBI taxonomy): Eukaryota > Metazoa > Chordata > Amphibia > Anura > Pelobatidae > Pelobates > Pelobates fuscus. Next base: position 13,509,459 of record NC_086322.1, on the reverse strand, counting down.
AGGGGGGGTAGGGTTGCTTACCTGGACCTCCGGCAGTGTGTTGTGGTCCTGGGTGCGGGCCTGTTGTCGGGTGACTACAGGGTTGACCTCTCCTGTGGTGGGTGACTGGGGCTCAAAAGCAGAAGTGAGCCTCCCCAGATCGTTCCCCAATAAAACCTCCGCCGGTAAATGTGGCATCAACCCCACCTCCACTTCCCCTGCCCCCGCTCCCCAATGTAAATGTACCCTTGCTGTAGGTAGCCGGTACACTGCTCCCCCAGCTACCCGGACGGCAACAGTTTTGTTCAGTTTTGCCTGATCTGAAATCAGGTGGCTCTGTACCAAAGTGATGGTGGCTCCCGAATCTCGTAATCCCCGGACTGCTGTACCATTCAGATATACCGTCTGTCGATGGTGCCGTAGATTATCCACATTGGCCTGGACCGGATCTGCCTCGTGCAGTACCTCCCATTGTTCCACAGTAGTAATGGGGACTGCGGAACCATATGGGGTGGTGACTAGGTCCTGGTAGTGGTGGGCTGCGGCCGCCCTGGGTGGAGGTGGGCCTGGACGAATCCAGGTGGAACGGTCCCGTAGCTGTGGGCATTCCCTTTTATAATGTCCCCACTTCTGGCAGTGATGACAGGGGCCAGCGGTGGGTTGTCGGAACCGGGGCTGTGCAGCGGGTGGTGGAGGTGGTGGTAGCGGTCTCGGTGGAGCTGGGGTGTAGTTGTTTCCCCCGAATGTTTTAAAGGTTGCTTTTGGAGCTGCAGGTTTTTGTGACCTGCGTGCATCCAGGTAGTCATCCGCTTTCCTAGCCGCCTCGGTAAGGGAAGTAGGGTTTCTGTCCCTTACCCATTCCTGGACCTCATTGGTTACTCCCTCATAGAACTGCTCCATCAGCAACATTTGTATTACATCCTCCATAGAACGTGCCTTGCTAGCTTGCACCCACCCGAGCGCTGCCCCCTGTAATCGGCATGCCCACTCTGCGTGCGAGTCCTTCTCTGTTTTCTTTAGATCCCGGAACCTCCGCCGGTATGCCTCGGGTGTTATAGCATACCTGGCGAGTATAATTTCTTTCACTTTACTGTAATTCCTTATTTCGTCATTAGGTACAGTCCGATATGCCTCTGCTGCCCTCCCGGTTAACCTTCCGGCCAAAATAGGTACCCAGTCCTCTGCGTTAATTTTATGCAGTGCACACAGTCTTTCAAAGTCTTGCAGGAAAGCGTCTATATCTTCCTCTGCCTCCACATATGTTTTAAAAGCCTGGTATGGTATTTTAGGCTTACCTTCCTGTGGCACATTAATTGCAGAGCTTTGTTCTGGTGCCTGTGTCCTTAGGATGAATTCTTGTACCTCGGCCATTGTCCTGGTAACAATTTCTGTTGGGGGGTTTTCCCCATAAAAGGATAGCCTGAACTGAACCTGCCTCTGGAATTCCGATCCTTGTGGTGTTCCTCCCGGCTCCCTCTGTGCCGGAACTGAATCGCCCTCCATTCTGTACTCTGCCATGAGTTCTGTAACAAGTACTGATTTCTTCTTATTGCTGGCTTGTATACCCCTTGCCTCTAGGAGGTCCTTTAGCGTGGAGCGTTTTAGCGCAGAAAAATCAATCTCCATCCGTACTCCATTTACGCTTGTTCCTCTGTGAGTTTGGATCCCAGCGCTGCCAACCAATGTAGCGGAGAGCCGATCTTGCACAGCTATTCTCCACTAGAGATTCCAGTGAGGCTCAGGAACAAGGTGATGTTAAGTCCATAGGCAAGGTTTCCAGCAGGTAAAGTAATACAGCAGTATCCCCATCGCAATCCCAATAACTGGACGACACACAGTTTCAGGAGTAGACTCCCAAGCTTTATTCCACAGTTCCTTATAAAGCCCTCTCCCATGCAAGGGAGGAGGTTCTAACACTTAAGACATTATCCAATCTCTAAGTAGTAACCTCCCACAGATCTCCTCCCCTCCTCTAGCATCATAATCCCCTTATTGTGTACACAGTTTTCCCCGAGTTTTGGATGTACCCTAAATACTTGGGGTACATCCACAAATCCAACATCCCCAGATAGCTCTATTCTGGGGGACCAACATACTTAAAAATTAGCCCATTCGGATGAATGGTTCGTGAGATATGGGGTTCCAAAGATTTGACCGACCGCATGGGTAAAGTATCCGAAAACAGTTCCATGCATTTTGGCCCTGCGGTCGGTCACAAACAAGGGAATGAAAACAGGCGAATTGCCTGTGTTATAGAGCCTGGAGAGGGTTTGAATGAATTCCCTTGTTTATGGGGCTCTTTCTACCGAACGGCGGGTCATTCGGTAGTTTCCATACGAATTTCTGGAAGTATGGAGGTCTCAGCGGTGTTTGCCTAGTCAAGTGTCCGATTTTAGTTCCAGACACTCGACGGCAAAACACCGCTGTTCGGTAGTTTAAGATGGCCGCCGCCACGTGTTTGTTTCCCGAATGGCGGCCACCCAGAGGACAAAGACCACACTGCACTGATTGCCAATTACCTGTTTGCAACATTGTTGCAAACGGTAATTGGAGGCACACTCATTCCTGGGTGGTCTGGTTGTTCGGTAGTTTCATTCCCTTGTTTTATTTGAATGATTCTACCGAACAACTAGAGGAATACAATTCTTTACATACATTTAACTGTCATTATACCCGGATACCATGCTTTCTATACATGTACATACACATTAAACCAGCCATATGACCAAATACACTTATTCTCATACATGTCGTGGGACAGCCCGGTACCAATCCGCTACAAAGTGCTTCAATGAAAAAGCGGACCTGCGTACAAAACCCATATTTCGTGAGGGAGAGCACACAAAAATAAAACCAGCAAGGAAAACAAGCCACAGAAAGAACACCAGAACAAAGAAAAAGAAAAACAAGAGATAGCTAGAGAATAATATCTTCTCTGATCGTGTTTTAAATTGCGCATACAAATATACTCCCAATGTTGGGAAGTGATAAAGTGTTATATGATGTTAGAAGGAAAGTACCACTTAATCTGGGGTGTAACCAGTAAGGAAATGTGAGGGTGTGTTGGGAATGCAGCTTCTTATATAGAAAGTATCCCTACACTTTCTTATACAAAAACAAACAGTAGAAGGGTAGAAAGAAGCGCAAAAAGAACATACAATTGTTTGTATATAAAATAAAACATTTATTTGTCTAATTAAAACATAAAATATGTTTAAATCTGTCAGGATATTTATATCTATTTACATAGCTTGACAAAGACCGTGTAGGTCGAAACGTTGCGATGGAGTGGGTTCAATAAAATTGCCTGATTTGTACCTTGGAGTGCCTCGACTTTCCTTCTATTTTGTTATTCAGGATATTTATATCGGCAGACATTTTGTGCTATGATAGAAACAGGGGCGGACTGAGAACCCTCAGGGCCCCCGGGCAAAATAAATCAAGGGCCCCCTTACAGGCCCCACCCATACTCCGCAGCAAGCGCCACCCATGTCCCGCCTCCATGCACCGCCTCCAGCCACACCCTACACAATCTTTAGACACAAGGAACAAAAGTGCAATAATCCCTTCGAGGCCCCAGTAGAGACTACAATTGAGGGCTAATGGGCCATGGAGGGGGGTCTTTCTAGCAGATGCTATCTCAGTGTCCTTTAGAGAGTGTGTTAGAAAGAATCCCCTCCAGGCCCGATTAGAGACTACAATGGAGTCTAATAGGCTTGGAAGGGGGTCTTTCTAACATAGGCCATATCAGTGTCCCTGCTGGAAACAGTCGCCTCCAGGCCCCAGTAGAGACTACAATTGAGGGCCATGGAGGGGGGGAGCATTCTAGCAGAGGCTATATCAGTGTCCTTTAGAGAGTGTGTTAGAAAGAATTTCCTCCAGGTCCCATTAGAGACTACAATGGAGTCTAATGGGGCCTGGAGGGGGGTCTCTCCAACACTCTGGTTCCTATTCACAATATAGCAACACAACATAGCTCGCTGATACCTAGGCCAAGTTGGCTCCTCTTACCTTAATTACTGTTGCTGGCTGGCAGTCTGTGGGCTTGCTGGAAGGCTGTGGGCTTACTGGCTGTGGCTGGCAGGCTGTGGGCTTGCTGGCAGGCTGTGGGCTTGCTGGCTACTGCCGGCAGGCTGTGGGCTTGCTGGCTGTGGCTGGCAGGCTGTTGGCTTTCTGGCTGCGGCTGGCAGGCTGTTGGCTTGCTGGCTGTGGCTTGCTGGCTGGCAGGCTGTGGCTTGCTGGCTGCGGTTGGCAGGCTGTGGGCTTGCTGGCTGTAAGACTAACTGGTGGCCTGTGGGCTGGCTGGCTACTGGGACTTTCTGTTTCCTGTACCCGGCCGGACTGACAGGAAGGTGCACACTCAGTGTGCACCTTCCTATCACTCCGGCCGGGCACCGCGGACCGGAGAGCAGCTCGGCCACGCTACAGGGGAGGGGAGGTGAGAAGCTGCAGCCGCCTGAGGCTCTTAAGAGAGCGCTCAGGCGGCTGCAGCATTTAAAGGGGCGGCCGGCCCCCTCAGACCATGTCCGAAGTGCCCGACCGGTCAGTCCGCCCCTGGATAGAAATTAAAAGTGTATATTGCCAGAGTCACTAAGAACAGAGCAGAGTCCATTTTGGATTTCAGGCTAACAAAGAGACACATAATTGCCTTTTTGTAACACTAACCACATAGCCTGAGCTAAGGAATGCTTTGTATAAACAAACCAAGTGATAAGAAATGAGACAGGGGGATGGATGCTCTGCCTAGATGTTAATGGAATAGAAATAATTCTAAACCCAGACATTAGTGACAGAGAAGATTAAATAATTTAATTTTACTTTCTAAATTTTACAAGATCCCATTGTAAGTTAGGGGTCAAATTTAGTTTCTAACTGTCATTTTAGAAATTACAACAGAAATTGTTGACGCACTGTCTGGAGAAAACCCAAAGAAACGCTATGAACTGACAAGTAAATTTAAGTTATGGTAGCCATATAGATAAGCCAAATGACGTCAAAATAGCCATCAGGAAAAGTTAACTCTTTCCTGGATAGGAAAGTTTAGTGAGACGAGACTGCCCTCTATGGACCAAATACCTAAATTGCTATATGCAGGGTGACCACACCTTCAGTTTCCTATTGGCCTTATCACCTAATGACGTACAGAAAGTCTGGCCCTTTAGAAGTCAGGATCGCAGGCTAAGTGAGCTAAGCAAGTGAGTCAGAGAGAGTCAGTCGGAGTTGAAAGAGAAAGTTGGGCTTCCAGATTCGGACATGCAGAGAGGCCTATGACAGACATTCACTCTGAGGCTAACACTTAAACAGCACTTGCATACTTCCATGCAATCAATCATACACACATTCAAGTTCCTGGCACTATCTAAAATCATCTGATGAAAACGTCTATTTAACTGGTAATTATACTGGTTTTATTTAATTAATCAAAATGAATTAACATTTTTGACTGTATAAATCACGGTCAGATTTCGATATTTAGAAATCTTAGTTAACTAAAGAATATATGGTTATAAACATTCCATTCTGCAGGTGGAATAAAGAGTAATTATATATTAATGTGATATTATCACATGTTAGCATACCGTTATTTTTATCCAGGTGTATTGATTTGCTCTAATTAAGACAAGATATCTTTTTAGGCAAATTAAAATTTGGCTTATAGAATCTAGTAGATTACTCTTATTGGATGGTTCCAGGAAATGATTAATGAGCTGGTTTAGATGTTATTTTAACTAAAATTACATGAGAATAGGTATTATATGCCTAGGAGGATCTAGTCAGCATTGAAAGGGTTATTAGTTAACTGCTAGCCAAAGTTTTATGGCCTTTAGCTGCGCTGTGTGAAGTTATTTTCTTTCTCTGTGAAGCCCCTCATAAATCTTGTCTTGACTATTGATGCTGTAAACATTGGAATGTGTATTGCTATTGCCATTGTATTACATACTATGTTATACTAAATATTAATTGATTATTATCACGCATGTTACATATTATTTGTATTATTTTATTTGTCACAATAAATTATATCTATTTTTATAACAAATTGTGATTTTATTTATATGGAATACATTTCACTTACATGATAACGATCTTTGGGATCTAGAGAATTGAAATAGTGGGCAATTCTCGACTGTTTACTATTATTATCCCATAAATATCCCCACAATTCTCTATATACCTATTATATGCTGAGATTCAATAATTTTAAAACGGGTACCTGTTGTACTAAATAGAGTGTTCACACTATTTGCAGGTACAGCTTAAAAAAACAAAAGTGGACCAATGCAAAAAATAAAATAAAAAAACAAAAATGTAGTAAAAAGAAACCATAAGTATATGGGGAAAAAAATAAAAAAATAAAAATCTGAATGTAAAAAGGAATAAACAAAAAGTCCAACCTGGTGATAGAAGAGAGAGCTCTCTTTGTTCTGGTCTTGTGTGTCCTGAGTCTGCTTGTGGGTATATGAGTATGCAGCTTGGTAGAAAGCTTGGAAAGAAAATCCCTTTGTTGCAGAATAGAGTGGATGTCAGCCATTTCTTCACTTGCTCATATGTTGGTGCGGATCCTATTTCCTGGTCACGGGTGTGCTTCTGGGTTATTGGTGGGAGAGTTGACGATGTATATTCTCCTCTTCTGGTGCTCGTCGAGTATTGGGGATTCCCCTGTGTGATACACCGTCGGAGCAGGTCGCGTTGGACTGCTATGTGTGTGCGGCTGCTCGCTCTGGATCTCGGTGTGGGGTCCTTGAATCAATGTGCCAATCGTTCCTACGCATTTCGTAAGGCTGCCCTTACTTCATCAGGGAAAAGTAATGGACTCTCCACTCCATTACATTTTTCCCTGACGAAGAAAGGGCAGCCTTACTTTTTCATGAAATTTTTTTTTTCATTTCATTCATTAAATTTTAGATTTTGTGGTCAGTTATTAAATTTATTATACAATATTTGACTGTTCAATGTGACTGAGTGTACACATCCTGTCATATTACATATTCAATATATGCCAATAAATTCATTTTTTTTTCTACATCTTTACCATTTTGGAGTGCGTGACCTTCCTGGTATCCAGATTGGAGCCATCTTCAGCAGTAGGACGCACCCTGAGGGCTTGCTTTATATAACTAATCTGTGAGTTTAACCTTGAAGTGTTAGGCGATCGAAAGGCTATAACAATATTAGGCTATGTGGTATTTTATTTATATGTTTTAGTGATACCGGCTTGATCCCTGTCTTATTTGCATTCTATACTATCTTGTATATGGTTACCAATTTTGGGAGGTAATTTGAGGGAAGCAAGTATCCAAAAGCTAAGTTTTATTGATTATTTCCACGGGTAACCAGGTGGAAGTTGTATACGGTATTCTGTTACATTATACACAACCTGCACCCATTATAGGTGCAGGTTGTGTGTAATGTAATTTTTTTTATTGTTAAATGTCTTTTGTGTTCTGCTGAAACTTTCAACCAACTAGGTAGATTTGACTACGGAGCCTGTACAGCGCCATCTGTTGGTTGTAAGGATCTTGAAACACCCATATGCCTACCTGATTAGCAAGGCTCATTAATTTGCATATACAGGTAGAGTTGCATATCATGAATTCTGCAGGCATGGGAGATATATTTCTTGTCAGATATTGTCTTTCCAACCCTTCTATAAATGTTGTTATGCGTATGTTTCCCTATATGATCTGGTTATTTTTTTTAACTATATTGAGGTTGTCACAGTAAGTTTAATGTAATGTGCATATGTAATAGTCCTGAGAAAAAGAATAAAGCTGTGTCTTAGTTCTTATGGGGACTGTTTGTCCTGGTAGGTTTATTCAGAGATCCCAGTAAAAGAGTATTTGGACCTGTTGGAAAGCTGCTTGGTCTCTGGATTCTGGGACAAGTCTGAGAGCCACACGTGCCTTTGTGAAGGCAGTAGCTGGTCACAGTACATACAGAGATGTGGATACCTGCCTGGAAGGAGAGAGCTGCAACTAGTCAGGTGGAAGAAGTTCTCAGCGACCCCAGTCCAGTTATTAATATCTATATCTGTTTTTCGTTTTTTTATTTACTTATTTATTTTGGGACTTTGTTTGCTCGTTTACGAGCATTGGAACACAAGTGGAACGCATATCTTCGCTATCTAGCGAAATGAAAATCAAAACGAGGCTTGGTAAGCAATTCCGGAGCGTAATTATGACGTAACCGGAAGTGCGCCGGAGTCCGTACCCGGAAGTATGGCTCACAGCTGATCGCTTCGCGCCAAAGACGGATTTAAAAGGAGAAAATTGAGACTGCACTTTATGCCTGCATGAGGACTACACTTCAGCAGATGCCCCTGAGGAAGTTCAAACGTTGAACGAAACGCGTAGGGCTACAGTGTTCAGAGTATTTATTTTCAATTGCTTTTTATTCGGTTTTTTATCCTGTGATTTTTCATCTGGTTTCTTCTGCTCCTGTGGACCTTGCAACAAAAGACTTCCACCTGAGTGTGATGTGCCTATTTTACACTTCGATTTTGTAAGTGTTACTATTAATAAACGTGTTAATTTTTACTGAGATACTCTGCACTATTATTCTCTCTTTTCTCCTTACATACACCACTGATGTTCCAAAGTCCTGAAGCTGCTATACTTATCTATTATGATATGCCTACAATCAAATTTGGTTTGTGAGTGCAATCAACATTTATTTTAAAATCCATAACTTTTTGCAAACAATATTGCCCTATGTCTGCCTCTATTATTGTATTGTAGATTGCCGTTTTGGTATTTTGTCTATATTTGTTATGAGGATTTGAGGAGTCCTTTCTTCTACAATACCTAATTACAAAGGGTAATTTTGTGTGTGTTTTTTCACCTATTACCCACTGAGTGTGTTGTATCTACGCACAGGTGTATTTGTACTTATTTATATTATTCAGAGATCCCAGTAAAAGAGTATTTGGACCTGTTGGAAAGCTGCTTGGTCTCTGGATTCTGGGACAAGTCTGAGAGCCACACGTGCCTTTGTGAAGGCAGTAGCTGGTCACAGTACAGACAGAGATGTGGATACCTGCCTGGAAGGAGAGAGCTGCAACTAGTCAGGTGGAAGAAGTTCTCAGCGACCCCAGTCAAGCTTCAGCGACTGGGGCTGAAGCGTTCGATGGTCCCTGAAAACAGCTAGGAAACTTGGCGAAGGTACTCAGTTGGAGTGCAGGAGCTCTGTCACAATTGACATTGCCATTTTATTTTATAGACTGAATTTAAATATTTGGTGCACTGCTTGGTTTAGCAATATTTAAGGGAAATCACCTACTTTAAGTGGGTGGTGTACGGTGTTTTTTTCCCCATATTAGAATTGCTCTGTTGAGGTTCATTTTATTTTGAAGTTCTGACATTTAGGTAACATTGCCAAATGTTATTTTTTTGTTAATTACACAGTGCAGTAGTATGCATTTTAGTTGTACTCGTTTGGATTTTCCCACTATAACCCATCACCCTTTGTAACACTTCAACTATCCGTTTATACCTGGATGAATTCAGCTTTAGACCAGGGCTTTGATTAATATCAAAGTACTTGACCCACAATGGCTACTATTTCACCCATCTTTCATTACTCCATTTAAGGCCATGGGACCTTCACATATTTATACTATTGGTTTAAATATTTTTACAGATTTTGAGTTATTATTTTATTATTTATATACCGCCAGCAAATTCTATAACAGAAACGTAAGCAGGT
>NC_086322.1:13469775-13494775 GCF_036172605.1 Pelobates fuscus | reverse complement strand
ATGGCCGCCGCCACGTGGTCCTTTGTCCGATACCGGCCGCTTCGACGACTTCGACAACTTCGACAACTTCGGTAACTTCGACAGCTTCGACAGCTTCGACAGCTTCGACTGTGTCTGAAGTGCCATATACAAAAGTACCAATCTGTCCCCAAAGTATTTAAAGGGCTAGGGACAGTATTATATCAATCCACATGTCCAAAAGTAGTTCTTAAAGGGTCAGTACATTATGGTAGCAGTCCATAAGCCCCAATTCAGTCCCTTAAAGGGCAATACCTCCCAGGGACCATAATCACTGGGCAGGAGGCAAGTAACCAGGCTTCTCCAGTTCTCAGTGGCGAGGTTGGTTCCGCTACACATGTGATCAGGTAAATAACATCTGTGGAACTACAATTTACAAATGCATTGATAGTGACCTCCACCTGAGTCTGAGTAATGACTACTATTTTGTTGGGAATGATGTAGTCACAAGCTTTGCCGTGTCCACATTTGTAAAGGCCCTTAGTAGGTTGGAGCCATGTGGTAGAGGTGCATGGTGGTTCAAGATGGCTGCGGGTCAATAGGTCTCCCAAATTTGGAGCTCTGCGAAATGTCAGAGGGATGTGACCGGACAGTATCATTAAGTAAAGCATCATGTCGAAGGATAGGCCAGTTGCGGCGTAGAATTTGTTCTGCCATTTCCCAATGCCTGTCGTAGGTTCCAATGAATCTGGTGGGACCCTGTTCACTGGGTTTCGGGCGTGCGGGCCTATGGGGGCTTTCTGATCTATCTATAGTTTTTGCTCTTTGATAGGCTTTTTTTAGGACTTTATTGGGATACCCCAGTTGTTTGAATCTCCATTTGAGATCTTTGGCTTGAAAAAATTTTTAGATCTTAAAATCAAGATATTGGAAGATGGTGAAAATTACAACAACCCTATATAGAAAACCTACAGCTACAAATAGCTTATTACACTGGCATAGCTATCACCCTAAACATCTGAAAACAAACATTCCCTATGGACAGTACTTACGAGCCAAGCGTAACTGCTCAGAACCAGCAGATTTTGAAAAAGAAGCCAAAGATCTCAAATGGAGATTCAGGGGTGCCCTCGAAGGCACAGCAGAGTAGGGAAGCTAGTCTCTCCACTTTTAGCTTTCTCTCCTGCCTATATATACGATCTTCTGCAGGGCTTGCCGCTCTGCTAGTATTCAAACCGCATTTATCTTTGTCCCTCCTCTCTATTTATTAGACTGGCAACATTTGTTACTTTTGCGAGCAGTTACATTTGCTGTTATTCTGTATCTACTTCTTGCAGTATTTCCTCTTACTTCTAACTACCACTGACTCAGAGTGATATTATTCAATTCTTATTATTTCTTTCTGTTATTTCTTTCTGTTATCAAGATAATAGGGTTAGATTTCTTTATTTTTTTCTTATGTGATTTAGGAGTTTTATTTACTCTGCTTATTCTTATTTTTTACACTATATTAATTAAAAGTTACCTTTTATCTGGGTTACTCGTATTTCAGAAGGTTTCACCTACTATGGTTCACCCTTTTGTTTCTTCTCTCTATTCTTTTGCAGCATATTCTATATTAATGATAAAATATGAAGATAACAGATATATAAACACAAATATACACAAGAACCCTTCCTGAAAGCATGTGGATTACAGGATAAAACTATAAACAGACACCAATAATGCAAGAAAGTTTATTGAGGATACATTTTACATTACACAAGCCATGCAGTGAATAGATATGTACTCCCAATACAATGACACCATAATGCTAATCTCAGGACTACGGAGCACAGGTAAGGGGATTTGAATTATGGTTTTCAATTCTGAATTTATGTTGAGACAGGAGAGCAGTTCTCTTGGGAGACGGACATGCCATAATGACCTTCCCCTTTCCACATTCCCTCTACAGTAGTTCCATAGCCAAACGCGGTTGTGGCCTTGGCAGAGAAAGGCACCTCCATTACTACCTTTGTGACGGATGCTGAAACACATATGCAGGTGTGTGGTGGCACTGAGACATCTGTGGTGCTGGAGAATGGTGTCTGTAGGGGAACAGAAGAAGGAATAAATGGCCTTGTATATGAAAGAGTTTCCTTAATATACAGAAATATAAGAACCAGTTAGTCTGGCAGTTAAACCCTTCCGTGACCAAGAAGAAACCTCTTGACAGACTAGGCTAATGGTCTAATATCTGCTCAGAATGATCTGGCTGGTTATACCATAAAGCAGGAGCATTATGTGAGCCAAATCCTGCTCTTTAACACACAATAAGGAGTAGGGATGTTATAATTTAAGCCAGTGGTTCCCAAATCAGTATTCATGCCCACCCCATACCAGTCCAGGATTTAGATACTACCCAGTTGGGTTTAAGGTTGTTGTTGTTTTTCTAAGTTGACCACCCTAAAGCCTAGACTAGTATTGGAAAGGGACCACTGATTTAGGCAATTCACTGCGCTTACACTCACAAGATGTTTATATCACCAAGCCAGGATTTGTAGACCAAAACAGCAATCTGAAGATTCAGGCAGCAAAGGCAGCAGACAAGAGATCTGCAGGTTTTGCAAGCTGATTTTAGATATATCTCTAATGGAAAAAAATCATTCTTAAATGCGTGCGAGTTTTCATTTGGGCTATATCTACTAAACAGTGTATTTATTTTGTATCTGGGCAGTCGAGTGTCCCTTTAATAGCTCTTGATTCACTGTTTTTGCATGGGAGTTATTACGTATGTAAATCTAATTGATGTGCATATTTTAGACATGCATTGTCTATGTAATGTCAGCTACAGTCCAGTAACTTGACAACAAGGTTTTAAGCAGCTCCTCTGAATTCATGCAGATTCTACGAGTGCCCCTAATCTCAGTCATTACCCATACCCAGTCCCATGTCCCTTTACCTCGATGTCATTGGTTCCGGCTATGTTCCAGATACGAGATGTACCCGGTTTGATTGAAATCTCCCCATCTTGTTCATCTATGAATGGCACTTCAGCTGCAACTGTCACCTTAGCACCAACCTTATATGTGTATCCATCTCTCAGTCTGAAGGTGCTGAACGCCTTAAGTATTTTAGAAAACCTAGCATGAGAGAACATAAACTGCGTTAGGGAGATTGATTTGGTCTTCATTTTTTCTTTGATATAAAAGGAAAGAAGCAGGTAAGACACATTTACAGTTCAGTTGCTTCAGACGGATTCTGTTTACTTCATGGAATTAAGTGGTTATGGTGTCTTCTTACCTTCAAGTAAGACACTATTTTTAACACTGAGCTGAGTCCCAGAAGCATCCATGCTGTTTCCTAAAAAACTTAGCTTAACACTTGAAGGCAAGAAGATACTGGTGGAATATGGGCACCATCACCACTTCATTGCTATGACTGTTATGGCGCTTGGAGTCTTCCTTTAAATAAGCTTCTGGCACAGGGACAAAGACACCTATTATATTAGTGGTGTATAATCAGGCCACTATATGTCTTGAAATATTGAAATTGAAAAAAGTTAGTTTTATGGCAACACTAATTGGATTAGACTGGGTGATTGGTAATTCTGAGAAGCCGATTAATGACTATTGACGACTCATTCGCGAGAATCCAGTAATTGGTAATTGACAGCAGATCCCAGCATGCACTGCTTTAGCTGTCAGTCACATCACACCATAGAATCCGATAATTTGCACAGATACAGTTGTAAAGAAGTTAAGACTAGGATGAGAAGTATACCAGATAAATTCTGGAAATAGCGGCTTAGTCTGCCTTCGTTAACTAATTTCGAAGTTGCACATGGAGCCAGGCCCAGACTGGGCATCAGGAACAGGCCCGAACCACATTCACTGCTCCTTCTAATGTATCAGAATGTTGCAGATATTTACCACAGAAACAATCTGTTCTGTGACTTAAAAGCAGTATGCTCCCAGAGGGGGAACATCTCCCACTGGATAACAAAGGATCATGGTCTCCTCTCCCCGGGCCAAGCTAAGACACATGGAATATAAAACTAGTTTTGTTTGCTAAATGTCTAAATATAGCTTGTACACTAACCCCTCTCGCCCCCACACTACAGCCACATGACCAGAAACACTACACCACTATCTGCCCTTTCCAAACTGACTCGTTCAGACTAATCACAACGAGCAGCTTCTAAAATGCGTGTAAAACCACAGGCTGCCTTCTCACACACAATCCTTTACCTCACACACAACTCTTTGTGTCCACCAGGATTGTGGCGGCTTCACATGGAGAGAATTTGACTCAGAAAACACAGCGTCTAGTTGCCTATATTATTCACACATTGTACATGACCTGTTTCGAGGCGATAAGTAGATTTTTTTTTTTATTTTTTTTATAAATATTAGGATAATGGCCAGTTTACAATGCATTAGATGTGATTTCCTTAGATTCGAACGTGTGTTATAGATTTATTGCTTTTACAATCTGTAGCATATTGATTAAGATGGCCCTAATTTTAATTTAAGTTGATTTACTGGATATAACTTTTATATTGATGGCTTTAACATTTAGACATATTACCTTATGCCTTGTCAAATTCCATGCCATATATTCTTATATTTAGCCATACTGCTTCATGCTTTGACAAACTCCATGTCATGTTTTACTACTGATATTATGTATGTCATTTAAATACATGTGTTTTTATTACTATTGATGAATTCATTGGTTGTGGGTTTATATATGGTTACATTTGCACTTTGTTATCCATACTCATGATGAAGGCTCTGCTGAGCAAAACGTTGCACTTTCTGTGGGGTGGTTCACCCGATAATAAAAATACCATCTGTAGCGGAGAGGTAGTATAATCCATAGTATCTCTGCTGGGTAACAGGAACAGCATAAAATAATCCAGGAAAATAAATACAGCATACAATAATCCCGGACCGGGTAGCGTTGTAAGAATTCTTCCTTCCCAAGAACTAGACGACACATAGGCTGGGAGTCAACTGAGCTTTTAATCACAGGTCACAGTATTTATGGGATTCCCCATGCATTACAGGGGTTGTACAGTAGGGGACTACATGGGGAACTTAACAACCTGGATATTTCTCCCATCATGCACTGCTGTACGAGAGGGATACTCCCACTAGAATATACAGTTAAGTGGATTATCCCTCCGTGCAGCAGAACCAATATTTTACATGAAAATGCATAACTTTAACATTATTCACTTTATTTAAACGAATGGACTTTGGTAGATAGCTAGGTTTTGAGCGCACATTTCGTGAAAGTACCGCTCAGATCCCAGCACAACTAACCGTACGCCGCACGAAATACATATTATTTCCAAGTTATATTCAAAGTACCGATTGACAGTAGGGGAACAAACTACCGAAGGACCGGGGCTCCCGAACGGCTTGGAAGTCCAGCGGTATTCGTGCCGTCGAGTAGCCGATTTTATTTCCAGGCGCTCGACGACCAAATACCGCTGGGCTAAAAAAGGATCCAAGATGGCCGACCGCCGCATGGTCAGTAGCCGAATGGCGGCCACCCTGAACCTCCTGTGTGTGGTCTCCCATTCGGCAGTTTGTTCGTTTCACGAACAGTGTTGAAATTCACTGTTCGTGAACTACTGTATGAATGCTGGTGGCTTTCATGCCGCCAGCATACGAATGGTTTTGTTCGCATGAAATACATATACAGGAATACACTTGGTTCTAACAACTTTAAAGCTACAGAAACACATTTAAGCAAATACAGTCTTAAGTGGCTAGTTTTGCCACACCATCCTTACTGCTGGAGTGTTGCCTGCATTTACTCTTTTGGAATCCTTTACCAACTCTGTATTCCACTTATGGGGACGTCATAAAGAAGTCCCCAGCACATGCAGAGGAAGCTCAGCCCATTAAATTCACTCTATTAAATCATAGGGATGTTTCACTATCCCAGAGTTCTTCAGCAGGATTATTATTATTATTATTGCCATTTATATAGCGCCAACAGATTCCGTAGCGCTTTACAATATTTTGAGAGGGGGGGTGTAACAATAAATAAGACAATTACAAGAAAACTGACAGGAATAATAGGTTGAAGAGGACCCTGCTCAAATGAGCTTACAGTCTATAGGAGGTGGAGTATTAGAAACATTAGGATAGGAAATATCAAGTAGGAGTGAAGCAGAGCTGGAGGAGAGAGCAAAGCACTATCCCATAGGGACAGGTATGTAAGGGAGAGATTACTCTGGGAGGCCATACGCTTTCCTGAAGAGATGGGATTTAAGGCCCTTCTTAAATGATTGAAGACTAGGGGAGAGTCTGATGGCAGTAGGCAAGTTATTCCATAGGAGAGGAGCCGCCCGTGAGAAGTCCTGCAAGCGCGAGTTGGCCGTACAGGTGCGAGCAGCGGTCAGGAGGTGGTCGCGGGCAGAGCGGAGGGTACGAGGAGGGGCATACCTCTGGATCAGTGAAGAGATATAAGAGGGGCTGGAATTGTTCAGTGCTTTAAATGTATGGGTTAGCACTTTGAATTGACTCCTATAGGATACAGGGAGCCAATGTAAGGACTGGCAGAGGGGCGAGGTGTGAGAGGACCGACTGGATAGGAAAATCAGTCTAGCTGCAGCATTCATTACAGACTGTAGCGGGGCAGTACGGCTTTTGGGGAGACCAATCAGGAGAGGGTTACAGTAATCCATGCGGGAAATTACTAGAGCATGGACAAGCTCCTTGGTAGCATCTTGCGTAAGATTCTGCACCTGGGCTGCCTTAGAGGGACAGCAAACTGACATTTCCTCTTTGGGCAGTGTACGTGTCATTAGTGATAACATAACATGCACCCTCTATCTCCACCCCCTTGTACTGGCAATGCACAGCCTTTAAATGCCAGAGCTGAATTGTTTTTGTCCTGTTATAGACATGCATGGTAACCATAGAACTTCTCATTCTGAAGACAGCTCATGTATAGCAACATTTATCGCATCTACCTGAAGGTTTTACTTACGTGAAGTAGTAGCTGAGTGGGGTATCACCCGAGTTTGTATATGTTTGACTTTTCAGCACTATAGGATCTTTGGATACAATTTTACCATCAGTTGGGAGAAATTCCAAGCTCTCAATGCTACTAATGCTTTTATCAACAGTGAAGGCATAGAAAAGGCCCGCATTATAGCCTGAGCCCATGTACTCGGCATCCTTATGGGGAAAATTGGAATCTATGGCTTCAGGTGACCATTTATACAGGTCTCCTGAGGGTTCACTGATAGACCAAAGTGATCCATCGGGGCTGAAAGCTAGGAAGGGAGTGTACTGGAGCCAGTTCTCATTTCCAACAGGTATTGCTGTCGCAAAATAGTCATCCTGGAGGCCTGTTGGTGGGTTTCTCATCACAAGCGTGCCGTCTTCTATAATTCCATACAGAGTGCCTATACCATTAAAGAACAGAGACCCTATTGTATTCCACACACCAGTTGCTATTCTGGTTGCTTCTTGATAGAGCCAGGAACTGTTTTCATCAGTTGGAGCGGGGCCCCTGTATAAATCTCCATTGTTTGTTACTACATACATAAAACCATTGGGATCAAAGAGGGTAAATCTGAAGCTGCCCCAGTCATCTGTGCCCACTTTTTTGGCAACATCGAACCATTCCTGGCCTTGCTCTGATGGCATAGGTCCTCTGTACAGATCATCACCACGAATAGCAAACATATCCCCATTTGGATGAAATAAAATCCTTGTGGCAAATGATAGCTTCCCAACAGGATCTGCTCGCAGAATATAGTTGTCATATTGGTTAGCGGGTGGTATGCCAACTTTAGCAATATATAGCTCGGTTACTATGAAGAGAAGTATTCCTGAAAGTCAATGGGAACATATGTTAATACCTAGACCACGCGATCATTTAACTTTGCATTATTTATTGGTAAAGTTAATGAAAAGCAGTTAGTCTATTAGTTGCACAGCATACATGTCATCTGAGAGACATCCACCATATTTATCATATGGGCGCTTGCACAACTTATCAACTCATATTCATATTGATCTATCATAGTACATGAGGCTTTGATTCATCTGTTGCAAGTTTATAGCCCATGAACAAGAGTAAACATATATTTAACTAAAAACATGAGGTTAGACAGCTAAAGAGGACTGGAGAGAGAAAATGCAATATGGCTGCCCTGGGGGAGGAGGCATTCAGAGAGATGCAGTAGGAATGATGGGTAGAAACAAAGAAATGAAGAAACAGAACAGATTTCTAACATGGATGAGAAGTGTAAACGGCTGACCGGGCTAGGAGTGAAATGATAAGATGGAATAGTGAAGGAAGTGGAAAGCATTACCAGAAGACTTTAATCAATGTATTAACATACAATAATATAAATGAAATATTGCCCATCGAAGTCTAAAGAGATAATATTGAAGCCCACCATGGTATGGGGATATTTGGGGAGCAGCAGTTCAAGTAAATATATGGCCCTACCTTCCCATTCAGTGATAAATGAATGGTTTAATGCTAAACCAGTCATTGAATTGGTTTTTGTGCCTGCAGCCCCTGGCACTGTCCCTCCATGTTTTAGTATTTTAATAATGAGGGTCCCCGGCTTCCCACAGCTCCATGCCTACAGTCATGTGACTAAAGAAGAATTTACATACCATTGTACCCAATTCATACTGCAATGGAGCTAGTATATGCCGAATGTAGTCAGCTAACACTCAGCCAATCACAGCTGCCCAGGCTAATGCCGCAGCAATAAGGGTGGCTGCTGTGGACTCGTTTAAAATTATAGATGGTTTGATTCTGAATGGAAGGACAGCATTAGGGGATTGCAAACACTACGACCACATCAGTGATATGAAGTGCTTATGGTGCCTACAGTGTCCCTTTAAGTCACAGGCATTCCTAGTAGAGTTAAGATATTTTCTATTACACATGCCAACCAGGGAGGGAAATTAGTAGTCAGAGAGAAGATCCAAAACATTTCCCTCAGACATAATTAAGGGAGGGATATAAAGACTAAAGAGTTTGTACGCGTGGAGATCTAACAAAAAGGTTACTTATTAGAAATATTCTATACAATGAGAATTGACTAAATATCCACATTAAAGAAAAAACAAATCTCGAGCAACTTAGTATACAGCCTTGTAAACACCCCATACCCGATACACAGACATTACACAGGGATCACTTACCTGGTGCATCCATTATAAGGTGAGATACCCTCTAGTAATGCTCAGTATATACAGTCCTGCAGGGGGAGTTTCACATACACAACAGACCTGTCGCTTACCCATGGCAGGGTCAAAATAATAAAACAAACTGTGTCTTTGTGTCTAGCATTGTGTACCTGTGTATATGCCTGCAGGTTGTGTGTGTGCATATCTGACTGAGTGTGTCTATGTCTCTGGCACTGTGTACCTGAGTATATGCCTGTGTATCCTTGTGTGTGAATGTGTCTCTGTTTTGCTGTGCATGTGTATGTCTGTGTCTGGGATCTTATGTATGTGGACTACGTTCAGTAACAATACCTCCCGAACCACTAAGACTAGGAGAACAGACGCACGAACAGGTAATTCCCTTATAAACGTTAGTTTAATACCCTGGTATTAGACCGCCCACACAGTCTGATTCTATGGAACTATTCTGGGCAGGAGCCTCGTGTGCGGTCGATCAGAAAGAAGACCTCCTTACAAATCCTGAACCCCTGAACCGATCTGGGTGATTTTTGAATATGTTGTTTCCCCAGATCGGGGCTATCGGGGGATGTGCTTTTTGTGTGTATATTATGTGTTTTGGTGGTATTTTCAGATTGTATAAAAAATTGGATATTTTTCGCCTGGAGATAATGGAGTTAAAGACAGCAGTTGACTCAATTATCTCCTAGGCAGAGGGTAGGAATTGCCTGTCCTGTATGGGATTGTCACATTGTACAACACTTATGATTTGCTGATAGTTTTGTGCCACTGTGCGTGGTGGCAAGGTCCACATGGGTGTATCCCTTGGCTGGGGACTTGCATAAAAGGTCAGTCTGGCTACCATTAAAACAGACTTTCTTCACCCCCAATTTAGAGTCTTGTCTCTTATTGGGGGGAACTGCTATCCCTATTACTGTTTATCCTCATCATGGAACCCTGGGTCTAAGGAATTAGAGACAACCCTTTGATTCAAGGCCTTATGAGCAACTGCCACAAAAACAAACTAGCTGCACTCTGTGATGAACGCCTCTACGATTACAAACCCACTGACTTCGTTACGCACTCTCCTTGATGGAATCTCTCTTTACAACTGAATATCCAACTTCAAAGTGAATTCTTCTAAAAGTGAGATCTTGCTCATTAATATAGATAACCAGACTAAACAAGTGCTATTTCACTCATTCACGTTTACATGGACAGACACGTCACTCAAATTCCTGGGGGTTCTTCTTCCTAGAAATTTCACCTCACTGACATAATTTCCCATGCCTTTTAAAAGCCATCTCACAGGACCTCACAACCTGGCATAAACTACAATTCAGCTGGTTATGTAGGATTAACATCCTAAAAATGAACACTCTCCCTAAAATACGCTATCTGCTACGAGCCCAACCCATCACACTACCTAACTCGTTCTTTTCGGAAATTAGAAGACTTTTTACCTCCTTCATTTGGGCCCACAAGCATCCCAGATAATCAATAATTATTAGACTTGGACATCGCAATTTAGTTGAATTAGGTCCAGTCAGGGAATCTAATGAAATTTTGATTTCTGAGCTGCCATGCGCCTTAATTTTGGGAGAACTAACTTGCTCGAAGCCTGAACATGTTCATTTCAGTTTTTGATTCTGATTATGGTTACTGGCACCAGAAAAAACGGGTATGGAATGGGTAAAGAGGCTGTTTGTTTTTGTTTTTTGGGCGGGGTTAAATAGAATCCTTAGACCTTAATTTAATAAACATATTAGTAGATATACTCCAATGAAAACATTTTTTTTTTCAATGGGGATATCTATAAGAGCAGTTTGCGAAAGTTGTAGATCTTTTGTCTGCTGCCTTTGCAAGCCCTCCCCTTCTAACTCTGCCAGACTTTCTGTGGCTGTCCAATCAGAGACTTCTCAATGCAGCTCAATGAGAAGTCTTTACACGGCAGGAGCTCTAGCCAATTTCTGCCTCTTGAGTTTAGCTCCACTGATTTAACTTAACCAGGAACTAACAGGACCTGTTGTCTGATTAACAGCCAAGGAGTTTAACAAGGTTCGTTTTTCAATTTCTACTGAAATCTGCATTTTTTGTAAAATGATAATGATACCGGAGAAACTGACAGAAACCAAGCACAGAGAGATGGACACAGGTTTCTTCAGGAAGGAAGAGATTCTTTATTCGGTTCACCGATCGGGACTCAGAGGGACTAATGTCACCAAAATACAACAAGTTCTGAGCCCCGGACAATTGTGCAGGCTCCTTATATAGGCACATAACTCCTCCCATATTAAGCTCCACCCGCACATTCTCTTAACCAATCAAAACGAACAAGAATTAACTTCCTGCTTGACCGCATGGCTTGTCCAGCACAATGGAGGAGGGGAATACTATATCCGGTATTCTTGCACATGCTCAGTACACTACTGATCGTATCTTACCACGTGCAACCAACCGACCGATATGTCAGCATATGCATGTACGCATGCCACGTGGTAATCTCGGCCTACTAAATTTATTTTTACCGAGATTCCACCACATTCCCCCCTTTGATGCCTCTGATATTTCACAATTACTTGAGGCATCACTTAACCTTAGTTTGCATACACCTCAGGTTACCATGAATCAGACCAGACTTTTCCATGATGTGAATCCCTCAACACTCCTCTTCCTGCATTGGTTCTCCCTGATTTAGAGCCTCATATTTATATATGGCCATTATCTGTGCTGCAGCCTTCCTCTCTGCTATATTTTCTATCAGGCTTTGCACAGACCTAACTACTAAAGGAATAAGACATGTCAGGAGTAGACACAACATTAAAATCAGTATGACTCCGCCTACCAATGCCTTAAGCCCTCCAAACTGCTCATACCAGTTACCAAACCAACTACTTGGATTATACCCTTTCCATACCTGAGTAGGCACATGCGCTAGTTTAACCATATGGCTAGTAAGCTCAGCTACTGCTTGTCCTTCATCATCTATTTGAAGACAGTAATTGCTCAGGTTAAACTTCCCACATACACCTCCCTCTACTGCCAATAAGTAATCCAAGGCTAATCTGTTTTGGTACACTGCTGTCCTCATTCTAGTATTATGCTTCGCTAGAAGATTGAGCGCTTGTGAAGTCTCATTAGTAATTATTTCAACCACCGCCTGTAACCTTATAATGCGGTTGAGCATATAAATTGGGGTTCTATATCCGAAAGTACCATCCTCTGCCCAAGTGGCTGGCCCATAATAGTCTATAATACGCTGGGGAGGCCATTCTTCATCTTCCCAAGCGCCTATCTCTATGGGTCCCCTTTTCTTCCTATGATTCACATCATAGACTTTAACTCCCAAAGTCTCACCTGTTTCAATAAGTAACAAGAAGAAGGATGGTTTGAGCATACCCAACACACATGCCCCTTCCCAGTCCTGTGGCAACTCCGAATAGGCCTCCTTACCACAGATCCAGTACAAATTTGCTGGGGCTTTCCAACTAGATGTGATAGATAGATCAAACCACACATCCTTTAAATTGGCATATCTTGCAAACGGGTTAGATGGTTCTGAGACATTTGAAGCCGACCACCAAGTTGTATTCTTTGTATCATCATCATAAGCTTTTTGCCCTAGACAAGTTAATTCTCCTACAGAAGTATTAAAAATTTTTCATTTCCTTGCTATGCAAACATAACCTATGATGGAGGATTTTAATCTCCACTCAGATTTACCTCTAACACTCATCTGATAATCGGCTTGTGAAGATATTAATTGTTCAACTGCCTCAGAACCGGACATTACCTCCTTTGCTTCCCAAGGCCATTGGTCTCCCATGTTAGTACCTCCACACACATAGCAGTTGGTTACATTAAGACTACCTGCAATACTCTCAGCTAAATCTATGAACAGGTTTTTAGCGTTATGGGGGATCTTGTTATCTACACTCATCTCTTCATAAAAAGAATGGAATACCTGATGAGTTTGGGAGGTTACAGTATTGGTCTCTATCCCTATAAACAATATTGTCCCAGGGTCCAAACCCGTCCCATATATTTGAAACCCAAATAAGTTACCATATTTATCTAAGAATTGGTCAGGATTATTTATAAGAATATGGACTGGATTGCATTCCATAGACTTACAGTATGGATTGGTAGGCAACTTAGTAACAATCATATCCTGGTCTGCTGTCTGTCCCCAAGTTGCCCACCCCACACAAGACCAAAATTGGGCAAAAATTATATTCTCTATTTGGGCATTTTGGACTCACATACTTATTTTTACTACTGGGACAAATATATTTATCATTAGACCCATACGTTCTCTCCTATCTAAGATCCCCACATACATTCCTTGGCTTTCTACCACTCGATATCGCTTTACATGCATCAAATAGCAGAACACCCGAAGAATGTACGGATTCTAACACTGTTTTATTTATTAGGGTCCCCTGAGGATCTCCGTTCCTGAGGGTCAACCAAATTGTACGGGGTTGATACTCCGGATTGAAGCACCTAGGTTCTCCTACTCCTAAATGGCATACACTATACTCTATATTTAAGTATCTACACCTAGACACATCTCCTTTACACTCATATTGCGAATGCCAAATTAGGGTCTGGGAAATATGATTACCTGTTCTTGTAGTCTTAATGCAAACCTCACAGCTAGGAGTGTTGGTACCTCTACCTTCCTGAATATAAAAAGACATATAAATAAACATTATCATGAGCACATCTTTCGTCGGCTGCATCCTCAGTCTTCGTCCGTGCGATGGCACCTCAGCTTCCAGGATGTAAGGGCTGCAGGGAATGGAGTTCTGCTCGTCTTCACAGGGGTCCCTTCGAGACTTTCCTGGCTTTTAATAACACGTTGGTGAGCGGACAGGCGTTATTATGGCCGTCTAAACACTCACTTAACAATCTCTGAAACAACAATATTTGTAATCCACAAGGTTTCCTCGTCACTCCGACTGAGTCTTGCCTTTTAACCGGATCTTGCAGGGATTCTCTGGATCTGTTGTAGCTTGCCAAGAATCTACTGCTGCTGGTTTAACCCTGGAGTGATGAATCCACGGAGTCACTTCAGCCACTTTTATTGCTGTAGGGGTAGACAAAAGAACAACATAAGGACCCCTCCACTTAGGCCCTAACGGTATATTATTCCACTCTTTAATCCACACTTGGTCTCCTGGATGGTAACTATGAACAGGGGGATAAATATTCACAGGTAATCTATCTTGTACCCATTTCTGTACCTCCTCCATAGTCTTACCCAACTCTACAACCTGCTGCCGAGTAATTCCTTCTCCCAACTGACTCAAGTCCCCCCTTAAGTTACCAAGTACGGGAGGTGGACGCCCATACATGATTTCAAAAGGAGAGAGACCCATCCTTCTGGTAGGTGTACTTCGAATACGCAACAGAGCTATAGGCAAAAGAACGTTCCACTTAAGTTGGGTTTCCTGACACATCTTTGCCAACTGGTTCTTAATAGTTCTATTCATTCTTTCTACTTTACCAGAACTCTGAGGTCTATATGCCGTATGAAGTCTCCACTTAATACCAAGCATGTGAGTCAGTTGTTGTAGGCACTGATGAACAAAGGCTGGGCCATTGTCCGATCCTATAGAGCAGGGTAGTCCATATCAGGGTATTATTTCTCGTAGCAGGAATCTCACAACTTCTCCTGCTTTCTCTGTACGAGTAGGACATGCTTCTACCCAGCCTGAATAGGTGCACACAACTACTAGTAGGTAGCGATGTCCACCAGATTTAGGCATAACTGTATAGTCAATTTGTAGATCGGACATAGGGAGTCCCCCCATATACTGAACTCCTGGTGGTTTTACTGGTCCTTGCCTTGCATTATTTTTAGCACATGTTACAAATCTTCGTACAATGGCTTGGGTTAAGTTGGACAATCTTGGTATGTAGAAATGTTTTCTGAGAGATTCTTCTGTACTATCTTTTCCAGAATGTGTCCCGTTGTGATAGTTTTGGACAATTTCTACCGCTAGTGATGCTGGAATAACTATTCTCCCATCTTCTAACTGATACCATTTGTTCTCCAGGTACTTTCCAGGTTCAGTCTTTAACCACTCTTCTATTCTTGAGCTGTATAAACTGGAGTCCATTGAGACAGTGGAGTCGGTATAAGAGCATCTATATGTTCCACATATTCCTGTCTTCCTGATTCAGCGGCACGCTTAGCTGCATTATCTGCCATCCGATTTCCTTTGGTTACATCACCATCGCCTCTCAGATGCGCTCGACAATGTATAATACCAACTTCTTTTGGTTCCCATACTGCTTCCAATGGTTGTAGTATTTCAGCTGCGTACTTGATTTCTTTGCCCTCTGAATTCAATAGTCCTCTTTCTTTATACAAAGCTCCGTGGGCATGAGTGGTTAAAAACGCATACTTGGAGTCCGTGTAGATGTTCACTCTTAAACCTTCAGCCAATTGTAACGCTCGTGTTAGTGCTATCAATTCTGCCTTTTGTGCTGATGTTCCTTTTGCCAGTGGCCGAGCTTCTATCATCTTGTCTATTGTTGTTACTGCATATCCTGCATAGCGAATCCCTTCTTTCACATAACTACTGCCGTCTGTATAATATTGGACATCAGGGTTCTGGATGGGAAAGTCACGAAGATCTGGTCTACTTGAAAATACTTCATCCATCACCTCCAAACAATCGTGTTGACTTTCAGTAGGTTGTGGCAAAAGGGTAGCTGGATTTAAGGTATTGACAGTCTCTAAATGCACTCTTGGGTTCTCACACAACATTGCTTGATACTTGGTCATACGGCTGTTACTGAACCAATGATTGCCTTTGTAATCCAACCATGTCTGTACTGCGTGTGGGACTCGTACATAAAGTTCTTGACCCAGAGTGAGTTTATCGGCTTCAGCTACCAGCAGGGCGGCTGCAGCTACGGTTTTTAGACAAGGTGGAAGACCACTGGCCACTGCATCCAGTTGCTTAGACATATAGGCAACAGGTCTTTGCCATGATCCCAAGTACTGTGTCAATACTCCCACAGCCATTCTTCTTTGCTCGTGTACATACAAGTAGAATGGTCGTGTGTGATCAGGTAGACCTAATGCTGGGGCACTCATCAAAGCCTTCTTCACATCTTCAAATGCCTTTTGCTGTTCAGGGGTCCACAGGAAGGGATCGTGTTCTGTACCTTTTATAGCTGCATAAAGAGGTTTCGCCAGTATCGCATAACTGGGAATCCATATCCTACAGAAGCCTGCTGCCCCCAAGAATTCTCGCACTTGTCTTCTGTTCTTGGGTATTGGTATTTGGCACACAGCTTCTTTTCTCTCTGGCCCCATTATTCTTTGACCTTCAGAGATATGGAATCCCAGATATTTGACAGTTGGCAGACACAACTGAGCCTTCTTCCTAGACACCTTGTATCCTGCCTTCCAGAGAATGTGTAGTAGATCGTGTGTTGCTTGCTGACATATTTCTCTTGTGACTGCGGCTATAAACAAGTCATCTACATATTTTAATAATACACACTCTCCTGGGATGGACTTGAAATCCAGTAAGTCTTGACTTAAAGCTGAATCAAATAGGATAGGTGAATTTTTAAACCCTTGGGGCAGTCTTGTCCAAGTCATCTGGCGTTTCGAGCCCGTTACAGCATTTTCCCATTGGAAAGCGAAGATACATTGGCTTTCTGCAGCAATTCGGAGGCAAAAGAAGGCATCTTTGAGGTCTAAGACTGTAAAATAGGTAGCCCCGCCCGGAATTAAAGCAAGCAGGTTATACGGATTGGGCACAACTGGGTGTATACTTACAACCGCATCATTGACTGCTCTCAAGTCCTGCACAGGGCGATACTCATCTGTACCGGGCTTTTGAACAGGCAGCAATGGGGTGTTCCAGGGGGAAGTACAGAATTTTAGGATACCATACCGTATGAACTTATCCAGATAGGATTGAATCTTAGCCTTCTGCGGGATATGATATTGCCGTAGGCTCACTGGATAAACCCCAAGTTTTAGTTCAATTCGAATAGGTGGAATATTGCGGGCCAGTCCTGGTGGGTTGTTCTCTGCCCAAACTCCTGGTATGTTGAATAAGGATTCATCACTCTTAGGGTTTTGGCTAGTCAATGCTGTATAAAGTCGCCACTCTTCTTCCTTTGGTACAGATAATGTCATAATACCTGAAGGTCCATTAAACTTTAAAGATGTTGTTCCATTTGGTAGGAACGTTATCTGCGCTTGTAATTTTGATAGCAAATCACGTCCCAGCAATTGGACTGGACATTCAGGCATATAAAGGAATTGATGTTTCACTACGTGGCCTCCCAATGCACATTGTCGACTTTTAAGAACCGGTTTTGCAGCACTTCTTCCAGTTGCTCCTATTACGGTGATAGTTCTTCCAGATGGAGGAGCAACCAGATCAGTCACCACCGAATGTTCAGCACCAGTATCAATCATGAATGCACTCCTTTTTCCCCCTATTGATATTTCGACCATAGGCTCCGCTCGGCCAAGGGGGATGGAGCCCGGTCGGTATCAATAGTCATCCATGACCGTGTCAGCCAATCCTACAAAGTCCCTATCTTCTCTATCGCGGGACCTTTGCGCTGCGGGATAATATCTGTCTTCCCTAACACTACCTCTGTCATTACCATTACTCCCTCTGGGACCTCCTCTACCTCTCGCTCTACCTCTAAAGTTTTCATATCCTGCCCTGGGTGGGTCTTTCTCGTACTGCTCTCTTTTTGGACACTCGCTTCTCCAATGCCCTTCTTCTCTACAGTATGCACACTGATTCCTACTCAGGGGTTCCCTATTCCACTTACTATCGCCTCTATCCGGGCCCCGTCTATCTACGCCTGCGATCGCTACCGCTAGCATATCCGCCTTTTTACACATCTTGCGCTCTTCCTCTTTCTTACTTTCTGATTCCCTATTCATGTAAACCTTATTAGCTACCTCCATTAGTTGGGTGATGGACATTCCTACGAACCCTTCTAACTTTTGTAGCTTGCGCTTAATATCTCCGTAGGCTTGGCTGACAAAGGCAGAGTTTATCATTCGGGAATTCTCAGGGGCTTCCGGATTAAAGGGGGTATACAAGCGGTATGCCTCCAATAATCGGTCATAAAAGACACTAGGCGCTTCATCACTTTTCTGTATTACCTCAGCCGTCTTAGACATATTTATGGCTTTCTTCCCTCCGGCTTTCATGCCAGCAATTATAGCGTCTCTATAGGCTCTTAAATGAACCATGTCTGCGCCATTAACATCCCATTCGGGATCAGCATTAGGATAATGAGTTGCGGCCCATGCTGCTGGATTGGCTTGGTTTAAAGTACAGGCTTCTTCTTCTTACAGTGCTTTAATGGCAGCTTGGTTTATCCTAGTCCTCTCCTCGTTGTTAAACAATGTCATTAATAATTGCTGGCAATCAGCCCAAGTAGGATTATGCGTCTGGACTATCGAGGTGAACAGGTTGGTCATGGCTTGTGGTTTGTCAGTATACGAGGAATTATGGGTTTTCCAATTCAAGAGATTGGTAGTTGTGAATGGGACATATACGAAGATTGAGTCAGCATACACCATTTGACCTAAATCATTAAGGTATGCTGACCCAGGAGTTAAACGGAGTGGCATCTGATAATTTTTAGGTTTTTGGGTACCGGTCAGTTGTCGGGTTAGTACAGGGCTTCGTTGAGGGGCGTCGGTTAGGGGTTCCGGTCGAGGGGTAGTAAGGCATGGAGATGTGGAAGCTTTATTGTGGGGAAGGTCGGTGAATAGAATATTCCGAGCCGGGCTAGAGGAAGCCTGACCGGAAGCTTGAAATGGCGCCAAATCAGGATATGTGGGTTTAACGGGGGTTGGTACCGGAAGGTGAGGTTTAGTAATGAGGGGGATGGATTCTGAACTAGAAGAGGAAGCGGATGGGGACAACGGGGGAAGGGGTGTAGAACTTCCTGTATCACTTCCCCTTGAGGAGAAGCAAGGGGGCGGCATAGGGATCTCGGACTCAGGGGGTGTGTCCAAAATGGGCGTAACCACGGCCCTAGTGGACAAACGAGTCCTGGCCACCATGAGGCGACATTGCTCCTCGTGGCATATTCGGATCCATCTTGGCGAGTCGTTTACGGCCTGCCTCCAACAATCAATGTATGGAAACTGTCCGTAAAGTTCAGGCCTACCTGATACAGCCACGTGTACACGCTGTACCAGATTAGGATCTAAACTGCCACGTGGCGGCCATGCGGCAACCAAAGTAGGCCATTCCCTATTACACAAAGTGATCAAACGTGCAGGAGACATTTTAACCCCCAAATCACATACTGTAAATCCCTTTTTAAAATTCTTTAACATGCATCCTAAGGGATCCAAAATCGTCGAGTCCGACGCGCCCATACTTAGCATTGGAGCGTCGTTTCCAACGAATACTACACACGCACTCTATTCAACGGTCACACCCGTTCCCTCGGCAACAGCACCACGTGGTACAGTTACTAAGTGAAACGTACACAATAAAAACACTCAGGGAATTCCCGTACACACACAGCTGTTACACCAGTCACTAAATAACTGATACTATGCCCTTTGGCGAAACTATACCGTCACCCACGCTATAATTCCTATGTATGAATTACCCGTCTATAACATACCCCAGTAACATCGTCTTTACAAACAGTAGTTACAGTACGGTTAGCATAGGTCAAAGTACAATTTAAGGTCACAGTACAATTAATAGTGGTTATGGTGTTAGACATGCAATAGACGACAAGTATTAGTATTCATATACAGTGTCAGTAAATATACAGGGTTATGGTACCGTGCACTATAATACAGCTACACACTATTAACACTCTCGCTAGACGGCAGAGCTCACGCTATCTAGCAAGATATACACGCTACTAAACAATCTTTAACACATATACAATCCCAACTAATCTATTGGCCAGTACCTTGATGGACTACCTAAAACTATCTACATCCGTTTTGGTTAGCCACACTGCCCAAGCACCACATATAGCGAACTAGAGGGCGGAATTTACAACAGAACCCTTTTAGTCTATCTACTCTATCAAAAGTCTAGTGGGTTCCAAATTTACACGCCTTCCCACTTAGCCAAGATAGGTTGAGAGCTAGCGGACCAAATTTACACAGACGCCGCTTAGTCTCCCGGTCCCTCCGACCTAGCGAACAAATTGTACACCCTAGAACGCTAGTCTAGACAAGACACCGGTGTCCGGCTAGGGCTATTTACACAGAACCCCGCCTGACTCCAAACCAAATTAAACGGTCTTACTAAAGAGCGTTCAATTGAGCGGTGCGCCTTCGTTCCTTCCCTCCGACAGAGGGGGCAGATTCCGTACACAAATAACCCCTTATGGGCCTACCGCACAATCGGTATACCCCTAGTGGGTCCGCCGTCTAAAACAGCGGTCGTCTTACCTCCTCGTTCCTGAACCTGAGTTCACACTCATCGACGGGGACACCCCAGCACTTACTACGTAGAGGCCGATGATCTCCTGGACAACAGACCAGTGGCGCCGAGACGAAGGGAGGTCCACGCAGAAGTTCGGGGGTGCAGCCGTAGAGAACGTGGGCAAAGATAGACCGTCTCACGCCTCTGCTTCTCAGCTACCGTTGAACGATGAGCTTCCCGGCCAATGCACCAAATGATACCGGAGAAACTGACGGAAGCCAAGCACAGAGAGATGGACACAGGTTTCTTCAGGAAGGAAGAGATTCTTTATTCGGTTCACCGATCGGGACTCAGAGGGACTAATGTCACCAAAATATAACAAGTTCTGAGCCCCGGACAATTGTGCAGGCTCCTTATATAGGCACATAACTCCTCCCATATTAAGCTCCACCCGCAAATTCTCTTAACCAATCAAAACGAACAAGAATTAACTTCCTGCTTGACCGCATGGCTTGTCCAGCACAATGGAGGAGGGGAATACTATATCCGGTATTCTTGCACATGCTCAGTACACAACCGACCGATACGTCAGCATATGCATGTACGCATGCCACGTGGTAATCTCGGCCTACTAAATGTATTTTTACCGAGATTCCACCACAATAAGAGGATACAGTCCTTAAACATAAAGCAGTGCAGCAAGCTAAAGTTCTTTAGGGTCTCAGGTTAGTATCAAACACAATAAACACTAACACATTTTGCAACGCCAGAAGCCTTTATCTTGCTGTAACTATAGTTATTAGTTTAGATTGTACAAACTCACTCATATAACTTTACTTATTGTGGTAAGAAAAGAAAAGCCACCATCACCACCATGTCATATTCTAATCCAAAAATGGAATTGATAGAGAAAAGGGTAGGGGAAGGGTTCCTGTTCCCCAGTCCATCAGCGGCAGTAATGCCATGGCTTCTGGCAGTCGACAATTAGACTTAGGTGCACGGTAAAATATGTTGGTTCTTCCAAGCAACTTTTTCCAAATAAAAAATGTTGTACTGTGTTTCCAATATTTGGGGAGGAGAAGCTACTGCCATTGACACAATTTCGTTGTGTCCCTAATCCTACTGTGAGAGTAGGTTTTCAATATGCAATTGTGAAAGATATTTATAAATTGTATGAATTATTTGGAGAAAAAAAATAAGTTGGAAGTGTGGCTCAGTGACAAAGAAAATAGTAATATCCTCTTCTCTAGCCAGGGTCATTGAGTCTAGTGTGAAGCACGTGCAAATACACAGACACAGATACACACACTGAAACACATGCTAATACACATATACAGACACACAGAAACAAACCCTGATACACATACAGTTTTGCATACACACACACATATATGCAATGACACACACAGATACACAGACATACAGATACAAACACTGACATACATTCAGATACAGACACACAGATACACAGACACACAAAACCGCACATACAGATACACAGATACAAACACTGACACACATTCAGACATTGATACAAACACAAACACTGATACATGCAGATACACAAACACAGAGATACAAACACTGCCACAGATACGCAGACACACACACTGCCACACATGCATATACATGACAAACATCTAGATACGCACAGACATAGAAGCAAACACTGACACACATCTAGATACACTGAAACACATGCATATATAGACACACACTGCCACACTTGCAAATACAACCACTGCCACACTGCAGATGCACAGATATACAGATACAAACACTGCCACACATCTAGATACACAGACACACAGGTAGAAACACTGACAAATCTAGATGTACAGACGCAAACAATGACACATCTAGAAGCACAGACACACGGATACAAACACTAACACACATGCAAATACAAACTGACACAAACACAGATATGCAGGCATACAGATACAGACACTGACACACACATACAGATACAGATACAGATACAAACACTATATACATGGGTATGGGTTAGCACTTGGAATTGACTCCTATAGGATACAGGAAGCCAATGTAAGGACTGATGTTCCTCTCTAGTCCTCTCACACCTCACCACTCTGTCAGTCCTTACATTGGCTTCCTGTATCCTATAGGAGTCAATTCCAAGTGCTAACCCATACCTATAAAGCACTGAACAATTCTAGCCCTTCTTATATCTCTTCACAGATCCATAGGTATGTCCCGTCTCGCTACCTCCGCTCTGCCTGTGACCTTCTCCTATCCGCTGCTAGCACCCATACGGCCAACTCGCACTTGTAGGACTTCGAGGGCGGCTCCCTTCCTATGGAATAGCCTGCCTACCGCCATCAGACTCTTCCCTTTAAGACGTACCTTAGAACCCTTCTCTTTAGGAAAGCTTATGGTCTCCAGAGTAACCTCTACCTCACATACCTGTCTTTTGCTCTCTCCTAAAGGGCAGCACTCTACTCTCTCCTCCAGCTCTGCTTCACTTCCACCTAATTTGATTGATTTTCCTGTCCTATTGGGTTTTATACCCCAACTCCTATAGCCTGTAAGCTCGTTTGAGCAGGGTCCTCTTCAACCTATTGTTCCTGTAAGGTTTCTTGTAATTGTCCTATTTATAGTTAAATCCCCCTTCTCATAATATTGTAAAGCGCTACGGAATCTGTTGGCGCTATATAAATGGCAATAATAATAATAACAATAACATTTTACATAAAAGAAACAAAGGCCTACGGGGAGATGTAATTCAAACTGCTAAACTGACAACTCTGGAGAGTGCTCACAGCTCACTGCAGTTACAAAATATCACTCTCAGAGTGAAGTGTTGGTGCAGGTTAGGGTCTGTGTTAAAAACGGTTTAGTGATGCAGAGTTGTTATGGTGTGCAGGGCCGGTGCAAGGACTTCTGTCTACACAGACAAAGACACATTTTGCGGTCCCCAAAATTTGTCTTCACCTGTGTCTAATATTCCCGTTTTGCACATCTTACCCACTCTTTTGCCCCTTTTGTGCATCTTGCCACCTCTTTCTTTCTCGTTTTCCCTTTTTGTATATTGTTTCCCCTGTTTGGCATTCTTTTTTTTTTATGTTTTTGTGTCTTCCTCCTACTTTTCTTTACCTCCTTGTGTCACACACTCACTCGCTCTTACACACACACACAGACACACACACACGCACTGCTTATACACACTCACTGGCACTTACACACACACACACACAGACTTACTGTTGCCAATAATTGCTTAACAGATGTCTTGCTGCACTGTAGTAGCTTTCCTCCTCTCTCCACAGCAGCTGTCCGCCGGGATATGATGTCACGTATCCCAGTGGCCCTTAGCTCAGGACGAGATTTGCCACTGTCGATCCACACTGCTCCGCCCCCTCCCTCAGTGGCTGCACGTTTTTCCCCCCCCCATCTCACAGCTAGCTGGGTAAACTGCTGCAGAAAGTGCTCCCGCCGGTCACTCAGAGATTTTTTGCGCCCCTCAAGTCAGTGCATCCTAAGGCGGCCGCTTGTGCTGCCTTATGGTAGCGCCGGCCCTGATGGTGTGCAGAACAATTCTTCATTCTTCACAGTTATCTATAACTAGATCTCATACAGTTTATAGTCACAATCCTATCGCTTGGTTATCAGCATATATTTGTTGTATTATACAGTTCATAGCAGCCTCCCACACCACCCCCTCCATGATAGCCACCTATGAAGGTTCAGTCAGTATTGGAAATGCTCAGATATCCAAAGTAGGAATGGAACTTACTATTCAGAAAATGGCTCAACACTATGGTGCCATCAGGAAACTACAAATCCTTCAATATATTCCGGAATGAGAAATAACTATCTGGGCTCTACCCAAGACGTAGACTTTATTTAGAGTGGGACAGGCAACATTTCAGCCCACGGGAGGCTCTCAAGCTGGGCAGAGCCAATGTGTGCCCGGATAGTTTCTTCTCATTCTGAAGTATTGGGAATGCTGTCATAATTAGTGTGTATTAAATTGGGGCTATCATAGCTGGACAAGGCAGAAAGTGAAGCAAGAATTAGTCAGGGAATAAGGGTCTGCCCTGGATATCGTCCCATTAGCCACATAGCCAAGAAGCTCCAGGGCATTTTCTGGCCAGTATATATTGTGATGACCACAGAATGCCATATACACCAGTAATACTCTATATACAGCCCTACAGGGTGAGCATCCCAAACACAGGGATCACTTACCTGGTGTAGCCATTATCACAGATCAGAAAACAAGCTTCCAAATCTCTACACTCCCAGTAGGGATAATTCTTGTTTCCTATTGGGGTTTTCTGGTTTGTGTAGATCAGGAAAGGTCTCCAGATCTCTCTGTAAGGTCAAGGCCATCAGTGCATTAGCTTTATAGCCAGCACCCCTCCCTAAACACAGGCGTAACTTGTTAATGGGCAGGGCTAACATCATCTGTTAGGAGAAGTGTTAAATATTTCAACATATAGT